>NW_026779109.1:0-155652 GCF_030144855.1 Hypanus sabinus
GGTGAGGGAGACTGAGGGAGTTTTCAGGAATGGGGGTGTCGCAGGGATCAGGAAGGTGGGCTAACCGGGGCAAATTTCAGGGCAAAGGGGAGATTGGGGACATTTCAAGTCAAGTGAAGTCACTTTTAATTGTCGTTTCGACCATAACTGCCGGCACAGTACACAGTAAAAACGAGTCAACGTTTTTCAACACAGGAAAAAGCTACACTAGACTACAGACCAACTGCAAGAGCTGGGCGTTAACGCTCCCTTGCCAAGACAAGTCAAGTCACGTTTATTGTCATTTCGACCATAACTGCCGGCACAGTACACAGTAAAAACGAGACAACAGTTTTCAGGACCATGGTGTTACATGACACAGTACAAAAACTAGACTGAAGTACGTAAAAACAACACAGAGAAATCTACACTAGACTACAGACCTACCCAGGACTGCATACAGTGCACAGAACAGTGCAGGCATTACAATAAATAATAGACAGGACAATAGGACAGTAAGGTGTCAGTCCAGGCTCTGGGTATTGAGGAGTCTGATGGCTTGGGGGAAGAAACTGTTACACAGTCTGGTCGTGAGAGCCCGAATGCTTCGGAGCCTTTTCCCAGACGGCAGGAGGGAGAAGAGTTTGTATGAGGGGTGCGTGGGGTCCTTCATAATGCTGTTTGCTTTGCGGATGCAGCGACTCGTGGAAATGTCCGTGACGGCGGGAAGAGAGACCCCGGTGATCTTCTCAGCTGACTTCACTATCCGCTGCAGGGTCTTGCGATCCGAGACGGTGCAATTCCCGAACCAGGCAGTGATGCAGCTGCTCGGGATGCTCTCAATACAACCCCTGTAGAATGTGATGAGGATGGGGGGGTGTGGTGGGAGATGGACTTTCCTCAGCCTTCGCGGAAAGTAGAGACGCTGCTGGGCTTTCTTTGCTGTGGAGCTGGTGTCGAGGGACCGGGTGAGAATCTCCGCCAGGCGGACACCTTTGTTTTGTTCACATTCAGAGACAGGTTGTTGGCTCTGCACGTGAGATGGTGTCGAGGGACCGGGCGAGATTCTCCGACAGGGGAACACCAAGGAATCTGGTGCTCTGAACGATCTCTACCGAGGGGCCGTCGATGTTCAGCCACAGTGCCGGAATTCTCAGGGATAGGAGGTTTCCTGGGAGGTTGCCGCGCACCGGATTTTTCAGAGAGGGAGGGTGGTGCGTATACACACAATGTATCTAACACTCGTCTACGACTCACTCGTGGGGTTCTGCACGGAGGGTACTGTTACAGTGGTGTAGGCACTGGAGTTGTGTTCACAGACAGACGGTGCAGAGGGCAGCAAGACGACAGAGCTGACTGTGGACTTCAGGGAGGGTAGGACGAAGGAACACACACCAATCCTCACAGAGGGATCAGAAGTGGAGAGGGTGAGCAGCTTCGAGTTCCTGGGTGTCAAGATCTCCGAGAATCTGACCTGGTCCCAACCTATCGATGTAGTCACAAAGAAGGCGAGACAGCGGCCGTGCTTCATGAGGAGTTTGAAGGGATCTGGCACGTCCACAGACACGCTCAGAAACTTCTGTGGTTGTACCGTGGAGAGCGTTCCGACAGGCTGCATCACTGTCTGGTGGGGAGGGGCTCCTGCACAGGACCGAATGAAGCCACAGAGGGTTGTCAATCTAGTCAGCTCCATCTTGGGCACCGGCCTACAGAGTACCCAGGACATCTTCGGGGAGCGGAGTCTCGGAAAGGCAGCGTCCATTACCGAGGAGCCTCCGGCACCCAGGGCGTGCCCTTTTCTCACTGTTACCGTCGGGGAGGAGGTACAGAAAACACAAACGCTGTGGTCAAATCAACACGTACAAACAAGCTGGATGAACTCAGCCGGCCGGGCGGCATCCGTCGACGTTTCGGGCAGAGACCCCTCGTCAGTGCTCGTGGCAGCACTCTCTTCGCCCTGACGGAGGGTCTCGGCCCGAAACCTCGACAGATGCCGCCCGGCCGGCTGAGTTCATCCAGCTTGTTCGTACGAGGAGGCACAGGAGCCCGAAGACACACACTCAGCGATTCAGGAACAGCTTCTTCCCCTCTACCATCAGGGAGGAGGTACAGGAGCCTGAAGACACACACTCAGCGATTCAGGAACAGCTTCTTCCCCTTTGCCATCAGGGAGGAGGTACAGGAGCCTGAAGACACACACTCAGCGATTCAGGAACAGCTTCTTCCCCTCTGCCATCAGGGAGGGGGTACAGGAGCCTGAAGACACACACTCGACGATTCAGGAACAGCTTCTTCCCCTCTGCCATCAGGGAGGAGGTACAGGAGCCCGAAGACACACACTCAGCGATTCAGGAACAGCTTCTCCCCCTCTGCCATCAGGGAGGAGGTACAGGAGCCTGAAGACACACACTCAGCAATTCAGGAACAGCTTCTTCCCCTCTGCCATCAGGGAGGAGGCACAGGAGCCTGAAGACACACACTCAGCGATTCAGGAACAGCTTCTCCCCCTCTGCCATCAGGGAGGGGGTACGGGAGCCTGAAGACACACACTCAGCGATTCAGGAACAGCTTCTCCCCCTCTGCCATCAGGGAGGAGGTACAGGAGCCTTAAGACACACACTCAACGGTTCAGGAACAGCTTCTTCCCCTCTGCCATCAGGGAGGAGGTACAGGAGCCTGAAGACACACACTCAACGGTTCAGGAACAGCTTCTTCCCCTCTGCCATCAGGGAGGAGGTACAGGAGCCTGAAGGCACACACTCAGCGATTCAGGAACAGCTTCTCCCCCTCTGCCATCAGGGAGGAGGTACAGGAGCCTTAAGACACACACTCAACGGTTCAGGAACAGCTTCTTCCCCTCGGCCATCAGGGAGGAGGTACAGGAGCCTGAAGACACACACTCAACGGTTCAGGAACAGCTTCTTCCCCTCTGCCATCAGGGAGGAGGTACAGGAGCCTGAAGGCACACACTCAGCGATTCAGGAACAGCTTCTTCCCCTCTGCCATCAGGGAGGGGGTACAGGAGCCTGAAGACACACACTCAGCGATTCAGGAACAGCTTCTTCCCCTCGGCCATCAGGGAGGAGGTACAGGAGCCTGAAGACACACAGTCAGTGATTCAGGAACAGCTTCTTCCCCTCTGCCATCAGGGAGGGGGTACAGGAGCCTGAAGACACACCCACAGCGATTCAGGAACAGCTTCTTCCCCTCTGCCATCAGGGAGGAGGTACAGGAGCCTGAAGGCACACACTCAGCGATTCAGGAACAGCTTCTTCCCCTCTGCCGTCCGATTCCTGAATGGACGTTGAACCCTTGGACACGACCTCCCTTTTTTTTAAATACGCAGTATTTCTGTTTTTGCACGTTAAAAAATCTATTCAATATACATAACTGATATACTTGTTTATTTATTATTACGTTTTATTTTATTTATTATTCTACTTTCTCTCTCTGCTGGATTATATATTGCATTGAACTGCTGCCGCTCAGTGACCAAATTTCACGTCATATGCCAGCGATAATAAACCAGATTCTGATGGAGTTAAAGGATACAGCGTGATATAGATCAGTTGCCGATATGGGCAGTGAGATGGCAGATGCCGTTTAACCCCAGATAAGTATGAGGCGTTGCCCCTCCATAGGGCAAACGCAAGGAGACGGCACTCTGTTCGGGGCAAGATCTTGCACAGGGCTGCTGAGCAGGGAGATGATGGGGTCCGAGGTCGCAGCTCCCCGGAAGCGGCTCCGCGGGCCGAGACGGCGGTTCAGAAGGCCGAGGGCTTCTGTTAGTCGGGGCATCGAGTTCAAAAGTCAGGAGGTGACGTTGGAACGGCGGGGCCCCGTCCGGAGAATCGCACCCGACCCTGGTCGCCCCTCTGCAGGAAGGGTGTCGGGGCTTCGGGGAGGGGGCAGAAGAGGGTCACCGGGATCCTGCCCGGTTCGGAGGGCCCGTGCTCTCACAGGAGACCGGGTAAACTTGGGCTGTTTCCTCCGGAGCGGCAGAGGCCGAGGGGAGATCGGGGAGAGGTTTACAAGATTGTGAGAGTATCTGTTCCCCGGGGGTTGAAATGTCTGACACCGGGGGGGGGGCAGTCATTGAAGGTGAGAGGGGGGATGTGAGGGGTAAGTTTTTTTTACCCAGAGAGTGGTGGGTGTCTTGAAACGCTCTGCCTGGTGTGGTGGGGGAAGCAAACACATTGGAGGCTATTGAGAGACGTTTGGAGGGGCACAGCGATGTGAGCAAGATGGAGGGGTGTCGACAGGGTGTAGGTGGGGGGGGGATCAGAGTTTGGGTGTTTCAGGGGCGGGGGTATTGGGTAGGAGAGGATCATGGAGGGAGATGGAAAGAGGAGAAGGTGGGGTGGGGGTGTTGGGGGAGGAGAGGATCATGGAGGGAGATGGAAAGAGGAGAAGGTGGGGTGGGGGTTTTGGGTAGGAGAGGATCATGGAGGGAGACGGAAAGAGGAGAAGGTGGGGTGGGGGTGTTGGGGGGGAGGAGAGGATCATGGAGGGAGAAGGAAAGAGGAGAAGGTGGGGTGGGGGTATTGGGTAGGAGAGGATCATGGAGGGAGACGGAAAGAGGAGAAGGTGGGGTGGGGGTGTTGTGGAGGATCATGGAGGGAGATGAAAAGAAGAGGTGGGGTGGGGGTATTGGGGAGGAGAGGATCATGGAGGGAGATGGAAAGAGGAGAAGGTGGGGTGGGGGTGTTGGGGGGAGGAGAGGATCATGGAGGGAGATGGAAAGAGGTGGGGTGGGGGTGTTGGGGGAGAAGAGGATCATGGAGGGAGATGGAAAGAGGAGAAGGTGGGGTGGGGGTGTTGGGGGGAGGAGAGGATCATGGAGGGAGATGGAAAGAGGTGGGGTGGGGGTGTTGGGGGAGGAGAGGATCATGGAGGGAGATGGAAAGAGGAGAAGGTGGGGTGGTGGTGTTGGGGGAGGAGAGGATCATGGAGGGAGATGGAGAGAGGAGAAGTTGGGGTGGGGGTGTTGGGGAGGAGAGGATCATGGAGGGAGATGGAGAGAGGAGAAGTTGGGGTGGGGGTGTTGGGGGGCGAGGATCATGGAGGGAGACGGAAAGAGGAGAAGGAACAAGAGAGTTGGAGGGAGAGGAAAATGGGGAGTGATGGGTGAAAGTGAGGGGAGCCCCGGGAAGGAGGGAAAGAGGGAGAGAGGGGCCGGGGTAGAAGCAGCAGAGAGAGGCCAGGCGTTGGAGCGGGTGGGGGGGGGGACTCACCAGGCCACTGGCCACTTGCTCCGCGATGACGTAGACCTGTTTCTCTGTCAGGTCGTAAGGGGTTGCCTCCATTGTCACCACGTCCTGGGGGATGAGAGACAGAGGAGTTGAGATCCTACCACCAGCCCAGTGCCGACGTCTCTCCCGCTCTCGAGCCCAACTCCCCGTCAACCTGGAACTTGTCTCCATCCAGTCCTCCGAGACCCAGGGTGGGGGCCCAGCCTTTCGGCCCCACCCTGCCCATGCCTTCCCCATTTTCCTCTCAACCTTTCCTATCCGTGTCCCTGTCCGAGTGTCATTAATGTACCCGCCTTGTCCACTTCCACCGGCAGCTCCTTCCACAGACGGACCACCCGTATCCCTCTAAACCTTTCCTATCCGTGTCCGTCCGTGTGTCGTTAATGTACCTGCCTCGACCACTTCCTCCGGCAGCTCCTTCCACAGACGGACCACCCATATCCCTCTGAACCTTTCCTATCCGTGTCCCTGTCCGAGTGTCGTTAATGTACCCACCTCGACCACTTCCTCCGGCAGCTCCTCCCACAGACGGACCACCCATATCCCTCTAAACCTTTCCTATCCGTGTCCCTGTCCGAGTGTCGTTAATGTACCCGCCTCAACCGCTTCCTCCGGCAGCTCCTTCCACAGACGGACCACCCGTATCCCTCTGAACCTTTCCTATCCGTGTCCCAGTCCGAGTGTCGTTAATGTACCCGCCTCGACCATTTCCTCCGGCAGCTCCTTCCACAGACGGACCACCCGTATCCCTCTGAACCTTTCCTATCCGTGTCCCTGTCCGAGTGTCGTTAATGTACCCGCCTCGACCACTTCCTCCGGCAGCTCCTTCCACAGACGGACCACACGTATCCCTCTGAACCTTTCCTATCCGTGTCCCTGTCCGAGTGTCGTTAATGTACCTGCCTCGACCACTTCCTCCGGCAGCTCCTTCCACCGACGGACCACCCTCTGGGTGCAACAGTTACCCCTCGGATCCCTATTAAATCTCCCTCTCCCCCTCTCTCAATGGCACCTATCACACTTTCTTTCTGACTCTCTCTACCCCCACCCTCTGTCTCTCTCTCTCTCTCTCTTTTCCCTCTCGCTCCCCCACCCTCTTCCCCCCCTCACCTTGCGACATTGCCAGAGGAAGTGGAGGAGGTTGCCCAGCTCCAGGGCCTCCATCACCAGCCGGGTGGTCCCGCCCTGGGTGGAGCAGCCCTCCATCTTCACCAGGTGGGGGTGTTGGCCCAGGGCGGCCTGGAACCGGATACGGGACAGGAACATCTCCGCCAGGCCGGGAGTCGCCGATTCTGCAGGAGGGATGGAGAGAGAGAGAGAGAGATGGAGGAGAGGGAGTGGGTGAGTTCTCTGTCAGACACCATCCCTACGACGGCGAATGTGTTCCAGAGGGAACTGATATAGGCCTCGTACAGGCCTGGGTTGCCATGGGAATGGGCAGAAGACCACATTCAGAACCGGTCCTTGTGCAAGGTGACGTGGCAAGGCAGATTAATACTTTAGCCGAAGTCCCTGCTACCATGCCGTAGTGGTCTATGAGCCTACGCTTACGCTGTTAATCAGAGTAGGCCCAGGTCGGGCATGGTTACCAGTGGAACATGACCAGGCCTCATTCAATCCTGGTTAGAAACCAGAGGGTTTCTACAGTTACGTTAACAGCAAAAGGATAATGAGGGATAAAATTGGTCCCTTAGAGAATCAGAGTGGACAGCTATGTGTGGAGCTGAAAGAGATGGGGAAGATTTTAAACAATTTCTTTTCTTCGGTATTCACTAAGCAGAAGGATATTGAATTGTGTAAGGTCAGGGAAACAAGTCGGGAAGTTATGGAAACTGTGACGATTAAAGAGGAGGAAGTACTGGCGCTTTTAAGGAATATAACAGTGGATAAATCTCCGGCTCCTGACTGGATGTAACCTAGGACCTTAAGGGAGGTTAGTGTCGAAATGGCAGGGGCTCTGACAGAAATATTTCAAGTATCATTAGAAACGGGGATGGTGCCGGAGGATTAGCGTATTGCTCATGTGGTTCCATTGTTTAAAAAGGGTTCCAGGAGTAAACCTCCCAATTATCGGCCTGTAAGTTTGACGTCAGTGGTGTGTAAATTAATGGAAAGTATTCTTAGAGATGGTATATATAATTATCTGGAGAGACTGGATCTGATTAGGAGTAGCCAGCATGGATTTGTGCGTGGAAGGTCATGTTTAACAAATCTTATTGAATTTTTTGAAGAGGTTACGAGGAAAGTTGACGAGGGTAAAGCAGTGGATGTTGTCTATATGGACTTCAGTAAGGCCTTTGACAAGGTTCCACATGCAAGGTTAGTTAGGAAGGTTCAATCGTTAGGTATTAATATTGAAGTTGTAAAATGGATTCAACTGTGGATGGATGGGAGATGCCAGAGAGTCGTGGTGGATAACTGTTTGTCAGGTTGGAGGCCGGTGACTAGCGGTGTGCCTCAGGGATCTGTACTGGGTCCAATGTTGTTTGTCATATACATTAATGATCTGGATGATGGGGTGGTAAATCGGATTAGTAAGTATGCAGATGATACTGAGGTAGGTGGCGTTGTGGATAATGAAGTAGGTTTTCAAAGTTTGCAGAGAGATTTAGGCCAGTTAGAAGAGTGGACTGAACAATGGCAGATGGAGTTTGATGCTGATAAATGTGAGGTGCTACATTTTGGTAGGAATAATCCAAATAGGACATACATGGTAAATGGTAGGGCATTGAGGAATGCAGTAGAACAGAATGATCTAGGAATAATGGTGCATAGTTCCCTGCAGGTGGAATCTCCTGTGGATAGGGTGGTGAAGAAAGCTTTTGGTATGCTGGCCTTTATAAATCAGAGCATTGAGTAAAGGAGTTGGGATGTAATGTTAAAATTGTACAAGGCATTGGTGAGGCTGAATTTGGAGTATTATGTACAGGTCTGGTCAGCGAATTATAGGAAAGATGTCAACAAAATAGAGAGAGTACAGGGGAGATTTACTAGAATGTTACCTGGGTTTCAGCACCTAAGTCACAGGGAAAGGTCGAACAAGTTAGGTCTTTATTCTTTGGAGCGTAGAAGGAGGGGGGACTTGATAGAGGTATTTAAAATTATGAGGGGGATAGATAGAGTTGACGTGGATAGGCTTTTTCAATTGAGACTAGGGGAGATTCAAACAAGAGGAAGTGAGTTGAGACTTAGGGGGCAGAAGTTTAAGGGTAACACGAGGGGGAATTTCTTTACTCAGAGAGTGATAGCTGTGTGGAACGAGCTTCCAGTAGAAGTGGTAGAGGCAGGTTCAATTTTGTCATTTAAAGTAAAATTGGATAGGTATATGGACAGGAAAGGAATGGAGGGTTATGGGCTGAGTGCGGGTCGGTGGGACTAGGTGAGAGTAAGCGTTTGGCACGGACTAGAAGTGCCGAGATGGCCTGTTTCCGTGCTGTAGTTGTGATATGGTTATATGGGCCAGTGGGACTAGGTGAGAGTAAGCGTTTGGCATTGACTAGAAGGGCCGAGATGGCCTGTTTCCGTGCTGTAATTGTGATATGGTTATATGGGCCAGTGGGACTAGGTGAGAGTAAGCGTTTGGCATTGACTAGAAGGGCCGAGATGGCCTGTTTCCGTGCTGTAATTGTGATATGGTTATATGACCCAGTGGGACTAGGTGAGAGTAAGCGTTTGGCATTGACTAGAAGGGCCGAGATGGCCTTTTTCCGTGCTGTAATTGTGATATGGTTATATGGGCCAGTGGGACTAGGTGAGAGTAAGCATTTGGCATTGACTAGAAGGGCCGAGACGGCCTGTTTCCGTGCTGTAATTGTGATATGGTTATATGGGCCAGTGGGACTAGGTGAGAGTCAGCGTTCGGCACGGACTAGAAGGGCCGAGATGGCCTGTTTCCGTGCTGTAATTGTGATATGGTTATATGGGCCAGTGGGACTAGGTGAGAGTAAGCGTTCGGCACGGACTAGAAGGGCCGAGATGGCCTGTTTCCGTGCTGTAATTGTGATATGGTTATATGGGCCAGTGGGACTAGGTGAGAGTAAGCGTTCGGCTCGGACTAGAAGGGCCGAGATGGCCTATTTCCGTGCTGTAATTGTGATATGGTTATATGGGCCAGTGGGACTAGGTGAGAGTAAGCGTTCAGCACGTACTAGAAGGGCCGAGACGGCCTGTTTCCGTGTGTAATTGTGGTATGGTTATATGGGTCAGTGGGACTAGGTGAGAGTAAGCGTTCGGCACGGACTAGGAGGGCCGAGATGGCCTGTTTCCATGCTGTAGTTGTGATATGGTTATATGGGCCAGTGGGACTAGGTGAGAGTAAGCGTTCGGCATGGACTAGAAGGGCCGAGATGGCCTGTTTCCGTGCTGTAGTTGTTATATGGTTAAGTGGTTATTGGCGATTTGATGGCCAAAAGAGCATCTTGATCTGGGATGGCAAATGATATCTACAGTACAGAGGCTTCACAGGTACCTTGTGGGTGGGGGAACTATATACAATGCATACTTGGAGTAAAAAGAGTGGAAGTAAAGACCCCGCCAACCCTGGATCTGGCCTCTTGCCACCAACAGCTCCCCGATTAGTGTTAACTTACTTTTAATAATACTTACATTACAACAGTCACCATGGGGAAAACTGGACCAGGTGATGCTGGTAACAGTGGGGAAAGGATTCGGCCTGTTTAGGCCTGGTTGGCATTGGAACAGAATAGACCCTCTTCAGGCCTGGAGGATTGGGACGCACGAATAGGCCTGTCCGGGTCCGATTACCATGGCAACATGAGCAGGCCCCACTGAGGCCCGGTTGCTGTGGGCGCTGAAGCTTGGGCCCCCGCTTCGGGCCTGGTCACCGTAGAAAGTGGAACAGGTTCCAATCGGGCCTGATCACCGTGGGAGTGCAGAATGCCCGGCTAACATGCTAAGAAGGGTCCGGTTGACACGGGAACAGAAGGCAGCAGTTCAGGCCTGGTTCCCACAAGAGCGGGAGGATGCCAGACGGAGTGAGAGGAGCCCCTTACCCTGCAGCTCCTTGACAACGACGGCCTTCTCC
Source organism: Hypanus sabinus (assembly GCF_030144855.1). Taxonomy (NCBI): domain Eukaryota; kingdom Metazoa; phylum Chordata; class Chondrichthyes; order Myliobatiformes; family Dasyatidae; genus Hypanus; species Hypanus sabinus. The sequence goes on from NW_026779109.1 coordinate 10,276, forward strand.
TTCCCGGACCCCTCGGCTGCCAACCGGCACAGGAAGATGTTCCCGTAACGTCCGCGGGCTATCAGCTTCAGGCCCCCGACGAGCCTCTCCGCAGGGATCTGCCAAGGCCCCAGCTCCGGGTCGGACGGGGCCTGACCGCACAAAGCTCCGTTGCTGGGCCTGAGCTCCAGGACATGCTTCCCGGTCTCCGTCCAGTCTGGGGGAGGTGGGGCGGGGGTGCATTGAGACAAATAGGGTGAGGTTCCCACCACACCCTCCCATCACTCGCACTCCCGGGGTCAGACACAGAGTGAATCTCCCTCCACACCATCCCATCCCACACTCCCGGGGTCAGACACAGAGTGAATCTCCCTCCACACCGTCCCATCACACACTCCCGGGGTCAGACACAGAGTGAATCTCCCTCCACACCGTCCCATCACACACTCCCGGGGTCAGACACAGAGTGAATCTCCCTCCGCACCGTCCCATCACACACTCCCGGGGTCAGATACAGAGTGAATCTCCCTCCACACCGTCCAATCACACACTCCCGGGGTCAGACACAGAGTGAATCTCCCTCCACACCGTCCCATCACACACTCCCGGGGTCAGACACAGAGTGAATCTCCCTCCACACCGTCCCATCACACACTCCCGGGGTCAGACACAGAGTGATTATTCCTCTACACCGCCCAACACACACTCCCGGGGTCAGACACAGAGTGAATCTCCCTCCACACCGTCCCATCACTCGCACTCCCGGGGTCAGACACAGAGAGAATCTCCCTCCACACCGTCCCATCACACACTCCCGGGGTCAGAAACAGAGTGAATCTCCCTCCACACCGTCCCATCACACACTCCCGGGGTCAGACACAGAGTGATTATTCCTCTACACCGCCCAACACACACTCCCGGGGTCAGACACAGAGTGAATCTCCCTCCACACCGTCCCATCACTCGCACTCCCGGGGTCAGACACAGAGAGAATCTCCCTCCACACCGTCCCATCACACACTCCCGGGGTCAGAAACAGAGTGAATCTCCCTCCACACCGTCCCATCACACACTCCCGGGGTCAGACACAGAGTGAATCTCCCTCCACGCCGTCCCATCTCACACTCCCGGGGTCAGACACAGAGTGAATCTCCCTCCACACCGTCCCATCACACACTCCCGGGGTCAGACACAGAGTGAATCTCCCTCCGCACCGTCCCATCACACACTCCCGGGGTCAGATACAGAGTGAATCTCCCTCCACACCGTCCCATCACACACTCCCGGGGTCAGACACAGAGTGATTATTCCTCTACACCGCCCAACACACACTCCCGGGGTCAGACACAGAGTGAATCTCCCTCCACACCGTCCCATCACACTCTCCCGGGGTCACACACAGAGTGCTTATTCCTCTACACCGCCCAACACACACTCCCAGGGTCAGACACAGAGTGAACCTCCCTCCACACCGTCCCATCACACACTCCCGGGGTCAGACACAGAGTGAATCTCCCTCCACAGCGTCCCAACACACACTCCCGGGGTCAGACACAGAGTGAATCTCCCTCCACACCGTCCCATCACACACTCCCGGGGTCAGACACAGAGTGAACCTCCCTCCACACCGTCCCATCACACACTCCCGGGGTCAGACACAGAGTGAATCTCCCTCCACACCGTCCCATCACACACTCCCGGGGTCAGACACAGAGTGAATCTCCCTCCACACCGTCCCATCACACACTCCCGGGGTCAGACACAGAGTGAATCTCCCTCCACACCGTCCCATCACACACTCCCGGGGTCAGATACAGAGTGAATCTCCCTCCACACCGTCCCATCAAACACTCCCGGGGTCAGACACAGAGTGAATCTCCCTCCACACCGTCCCATCACACACTCCCGGGGTCAGACACAGAGTGAATCTCCCCCCACACCGTCCCATCACACACTCCCGGGGTCAGACACAGAGTGAATCTCCCTCCACACCGTCCCATCACACACTCCCGGGGTCAGAAACAGAGTGAATCTCCCTCCACACCGTCCCATCACACACTCCCGGGGTCAGACACAGAGTGAATCTCCCTCCGCACCGTCCCATCACACACTCCCGGGGTCAGATACAGAGTGAATCTCCCTCCACACCGTCCCATCACACACTCCCGGGGTCAGACACAGAGTGATTATTCCTCTACACCGCCCAACACACACTCCCGGGGTCAGACACAGAGTGAATCTCCCTCCACACCGTCCCATCACTCGCACTCCCGGGGTCAGACACAGAGAGAATCTCCCTCCACACCGTCCCATCACACACTCCCGGGGTCAGAAACAGAGTGAATCTCCCTCCACACCATCCCATCACACACTCCCGGGGTCAGACACAGAGTGAATCTCCCTCCACACCGTCCCATCACACACTCCCGGGGTCAGACACAGACTGAATCTCCCTCCACACCGTCCCATCACACACTCCCAGGGTCAGACACAGAGTGAATCTCCCTCCACACCGTCCCATTACACACTCCCGGGGTCAGACACAGAGTGAATCTCCCTCCACACCGTCCCATCACACACTCCCGGGGTCAGACACAGAGTGAACCTCCCTCCACACCGTCCCATCACACACTCCCGGGGTCAGACACAGAGTGAATCTCCCTCCACAGCGTCCCAACACACACTCCCGGGGTCAGACACAGAGTGAATCTCCCTCCACACCGTCCCATCACACACTCCCGGGGTCAGACACAGAGTGAACCTCCCTCCACACCGTCCCATCACACACTCCCGGGGTCAGACACAGAGTGAATCTCCCTCCACACCGTCCCATCACACACTCCCGGGGTCAGACACAGAGTGAATCTCCCTCCACACCGTCCCATCACACACTCCCGGGGTCAGACACAGAGTGAATCTCCCTCCACACCGTCCCATCACACACTCCCGGGGTCAGATACAGAGTGAATCTCCCTCCACACCGTCCCATCAAACACTCCCGGGGTCAGACACAGAGTGAATCTCCCTCCACACCGTCCCATCACACACTCCCGGGGTCAGACACAGAGTGAATCTCCCCCCACACCGTCCCATCACACACTCCCGGGGTCAGACACAGAGTGAATCTCCCTCCACACCGTCCCATCACACACTCCCGGGGTCGGACACAGAGTGAATCTCCCTCCACACCGTCCCATCACACACTCCCGGGGTCGGACACAGAGTGAATCTCCCTCCACACCGTCCCATCACACACTCCCGGGGTCGGACACAGAGTGAATCTCCCTCCACACCGTCCCATCACACACTCCCGGGGTCAGACGCATAGTGAATCTCCCTCCACACCGTCACATCACACACTCCCGGGATCAGACACAGAGTGAATCTCCCTCCACACCGTCCCATCACACACTCCCGGGGTCAGACACAGAGTGAATCTCCCTCCACACCGTCCCATCTCTCACTCCCAGGGTCAGACACAGAGTGAATCTCCCTCCACACCGTCCCATCACACACTCCCGGGGTCAGACACAGAGTGAACCTCCCTCCACACCGTCCCATCACACACTCCCGGGGTCAGACACAGAGTGAATCTCCCTCCACACAGTCCCATCACACACTCCCGGGGTCAGACACAGAGTGAATCTCCCTCCACACCGTCCCATCACACACTCCCGGGGTCAGACACAGAGTGAATCTCCCTCCACACCGTCCCATCACACACTCCCGGGGTCAGATACAGAGTGAATCTCCCTCCACACCGTCCCATCAAACACTCCCGGGGTCAGACACAGAGTGAATCTCCCTCCACACCGTCCCATCACACACTCCCGGGGTCAGACACAGAGTGAATCTCCCCCCACACCGTCCCATCACACACTCCCGGCGTCAGACACAGAGTGAATCTCCCTCCACACCGTCCCATCACACACTCCCGGGGTCGGACACAGAGTGAATCTCCCTCCACACCGTCCCATCACACACTCCCGGGGTCAGACACAGAGTGACCCTCCCTCCACACCGTCCCATCACTCACTCCCAGGGTCAGACACAGAGTGAATCTCCCTCCACGCCGTCCCATCACACACTCCCGGGGTCGGACACAGAGTGATGCTCCCTCCACGCCGTTCCCTACCTGGCGGTGGGGTCCCCTTCTTCTGTCGACAGGTCATCCACAGAATGCACCCGCCCACGATGCAGGAGGCGGCGATGAGGAGGACTGGGACGATGATGATCTCGGACTCGAAGGCCCGCACCTCTGCTCGTGGATCGCAGGTTCCAGAGGTCAGCGTGAGGTCCGTGCACGGTCTCAGCCGCTCGCTACCCCACCACCCCCCCAATCCCACCCCACCTCCCAGGGGTCTGACCCCGGTGAGGGCGGGCCGTTGTCGGGCCGGCCGGAGCATCGCCTGGGGGGCGGAGGTCATCGCCAGGGAGATGGAGGTCGTTGCCGGGGCGACCGGGAGGGCCACCGCGGAGACGTCCCCGTCGTCGCCTGGGGGAGAGGGGGCTTGGCTGGGCTTCGGTGGGGGATTTATCCCGAAGAGGGAAGCCCTGGCCGGAACGAGGCGGGCCATTGTCTGGGATCGGGAGGTGTGCCAGCAGCTGAGGCAAGGGAGGGGTGTTCGTTCAGTCCGTGGGAACGGCAGGGGTCGTTGGGTGCAGTCGGGGAGACGGGAGCGGTGTGGGGTGGGGGTGGGGGTTTAGTGAGAGAGAGTGTGCCGATGGAGGTGGAGAGAGAGAGAGGTGAGGTTGAGGGGTGGAGGACGGGGAGGGGAGACAGGAGGGAGAAATGGAAGGAGGAGGTGGAGAAAGGGAGGGAGAAGGTGGAGAAGGGTAGGGAAGAGGGGAAAGTGGGAGGTAGATGGAGGAGGGGAGAGAGAGAGGTGAGGTTGAGGGGTGGAGGATGGGGAGGGGAGGGAGAAAGGGAGGGAGGAGGTGGAGAAGGGTAGGGAAGAGGGGAAAGTGGGAGTCAGATGGAGGAGGAGAGAGAGAGAGGTGATGTTGAGGGGTGGAGGATGGGGAGGGGAGAAAGAAGAGAGAAAGGGAGGGAGGAGGTGGAGAAGGCTGGGCAAGAGGGGAAAGTGGGAGGCAGATGGAGGAGGAGAGAGAGAGGTGAGGTTGAGGGGTGGAGGATGGGGAGGGGTGACAGGAGGGAGAAAGGGAGGGAGGAGGTGGAGGGTAGGGAACGGGAAAGTGGGAGAAATGGAGGAAGGGAGAGAGAGAGAGAGGTGAGGTTCAGGGGTGGAGGACGGGGAGGGGAGAAAGGGAGGGAGGAGGTGGAGAAGGGTAGGGAAGAGGGGAAAGTGGGAGGCAGATGGAGGAGGAGGGGAGAGAGGGAGGCAGGGTATGAGTGAGGCAGAGGGAGACGGAGGTTAGCAGAGGGGAGAGAATGCGGTGGCAGCGAGAGGGAGACGGAGGGCCAGAGAGGGGGAGCGGTCACGATTCGGACTCACCACAGAGCTCATCGCCCGGCGGGCATTCCTCGACCTTCTCCATCCGGGGGCAGAGATCTGGGGACAGAACAACACATTTAACGTGGTTCCCGACTCCCTCTGTAACAGGGGTGATGGTGGAGAGATTCCCTGTGTAATGGGGGTGACAGGGAGAGATTAATCCCGGTAACAGGGGTGATGGGGAGACTCCCTCTGTAACGGGGAAATAGGGGTGAAACTCCCTCTGTAACAGGGGAAATAGGGGTGAAACTCCCTCTGTAACAGAGGAAATAGGGATGAAACACCCTCTGTAACGGGAAATAGGGGTGAAACACCCTCTGTAACAGGGAAAATAGGGATGAAACACCCTCTGTAACACGGGAAATAGGAGTGAAACACCCTCTGTAACAGGGGAAATAGGGAAGAAACCCTCTGTAACAGGGGAAATAGGGATGAAACTCCCTCTGTAACAGGGGAAATAGTGGTGAAACACCCTCTGTAACGGGAAATAGGGGTGAAACTCCCTCTGTAACAGGGGAAATAGGGATGAAACACCCTCTGTAACGGGAAATAGGGGTGAAACACCCTCTGTAACAGGGGAAATAGGGATGAAACTCCCTCTGTAACAGGGGAAATAGGGGTGAAACTCCCTCTGTAACAGGGGAAATAGGGGTGAAACTCCCTCTGTAACAGGGGAAATAGGGATGAAACTCCCTCTGTAACAGGGGAAATAGGGGTGAAACACCCTCTGTAACAGGGGAAATAGGAGTGAAACACCCTCTGTAACGGGAAATAGGGATGAAACCCTCTGTAACAGGGGAAATAGGGGTGAAAGCCTCTGTAACAGGGGAAATAGGGATGAAACTCCCTCTGTAACAGGGGAAATAGGGGTGAAACTCCCTCTGTAACAGAGGAAATAGGGGTGAAACACCCTCTGTAACAGGGAAAATAGGGATGAAACACCCTCTGTAACACGGGAAATAGGAGTGAAACACCCTCTGTAACAGGGGAAATAGGGAAGAAACCCTCTGTAACAGGGGAAATAGGGATGAAACTCCCTCTGTAACAGGGGAAATAGTGGTGAAACACCCTCTGTAACGGGAAATAGGGATGAAACTCCCTCTGTAACGGGAAATAGGGGTGAAACTCCCTCTGTAACAGGGGAAATAGGGATGAAACACCCTCTGTAACGGGAAATAGGGGTGAAACACCCTCTGTAACAGGGGAAATAGGGATGAAACTCCCTCTGTAACAGGGGAAATAGGGGTGAAACTCCCTCTGTAACAGGGGAAATAGGGGTGAAACTCCCTCTGTAACAGGGGAAATAGGGATGAAACTCCCTCTGTAACAGGGGAAATAGGGGTGAAACACCCTCTGTAACAGGGGAAATAGGAGTGAAACACCCTCTGTAACAGGGGAAATAGGGATGAAACCCTCTGTAACAGGGGAAATAGGGGTGAAAGCCTCTGTAACAGGGGAAATAGGGATGAAACTCCCTCTGTAACAGGGGAAATAGTGGTGAAACACCCTCTGTAACAGGGGAAATAGGGATGAAACTCCCTCTGTAACGGGAAATAGGGGTGAAACTCCCTCTGTAACAGGGGAAATAGGGATGAAACACCCTCTGTAACAGGGGAAATAGGGGTGAAACACCCTCTGTAACAGGGGAAATAGGGATGAAACTCCCTCTGTAACAGGGGAAATAGGGATGAAACTGCCTCTGTAACAGGGGAAATAGGGGTGAAATCCTCTGTAAGTGGAAATAGGGGTGAAACCCTCTGTAACGGGGAAATAGGGATGAAACACCCTCTGTAACAGGGGAAATAGGGGTGAAACTCCCTCTGTAACAGGGGAAATAGGGATGAAACCCTCTGTAACAGGGGAAATAGGGGTGAAACTCCCTCTGTAACAGGGGAAATAGGGGTGAAACTCCCTCTGTAACAGGGGAAATAGGGATGAAACTCCCTCTGTAACAGGGGAAATAGGGGTGAAACTCCCTCTGTAACAGGGGAAATAGGGATGAAACACCCTCTGTAACAGGGGAAATAGGGGTGAAACTCCCTCTGTAACAGGGGAAATAGGGATGAAACACCCTCTGTAACAGGGGAAATAGTGGTGAAACACCCTCTGTAACAGGGGAAATAGGGATGAAACTCCCTGTGTAACGGGAAATAGGGGTGAAACTCCCTCTGTAACAGGGGAAATAGGGATGAAACACCCTCTGTAACAGGGGAAATAGGGGTGAAACACCCTCTGTAACAGGGGAAATAGGGATGAAACTCCCTCTGTAACAGGGGAAATAGGGGTGAAACTCCCTCTGTAACAGGGGAAATAGGGATGAAACTCCCTCTGTAACAGGGGAAATAGGGATGAAACTGCCTCTGTAACAGGGGAAATAGGGATGAAACTCCCTCTGTAACAGGGGAAATAGGGGTGAAACACCCTCTGTAACAGGGGAAATAGGGGTGAAACTCCCTCTGTAATGGGGAAATAGGGGTGAAACTCCCTCTGTAACAGGGGAAATAGGGGTGAAACACCCTCTGTAACAGGGGAAATAGGGGTGAAACTCCCTCTGTAACAGGGGAAATAGGGCTGAAACTCCCTCTGTAACAGGGGAAATAGGGCTGAAACTCCCTCTGTAACAGGGGAAATAGGGCTGAAACCCTCTGTAACAGGGGAAATAGGGCTGAAACTCCCTCTGTAACAGGGGAAATAGGGGTGAAACTCCCTCTGTAACAGGGGAAATCGGGGTGAAACTTCCTCTGTAACGGGAAATAGGGATGAAACACCCTCTGTAACGGGAAATAGGGATGAAACTCCCTCTGTAACAGGGGAAATAGGGGTGAAACTTCCTCTGTAACAGGGGAAATAGGGATGAAACTCCCTCTGTAACAGGGGAAATAGGGGTGAAACACCTTCTGTAACAGGGGAAATAGGGGTGAAACACCCTCTGTAACAGGGGAAATAGTGGTGAAACACCCTCTGTAACAGGGGAAATAGGAGTGAAACACCCTCTGTAACAGGGGAAATAGGGATGAAACCCTCTGTAACAGGGGAAATAGGGGTGAAACTCCCTCTGTAACAGGGGAAATAGTGGTGAAACTCCCTCTGTAACAGGGGAAATAGGGGTGAAACTCCCTCTGTAACGGGGAAATAGGGATGAAACACCCTCTGTAACAGGGGAAATAGGGGTGAAACACCCTCTGTAACAGGGAAAATAGGGGTGAAACTCCCTCTGTAACAGGGGAAATAGGGGTGAAACTCCCTCTGTAACGGGAAATAGGGGTGAAACTCCCTCTGTAACAGGGGAAATAGGGATGAAACTCCCTCTGTAACAGGGGAAATAGGGGTGAAACCCTCTGTAACAGGGGAAATAGGGATGAAACACCCTCTGTAACAGGGGAAATAGGGATGAAACTCCCTCTGTAACAGGGGAAATAGGGGTGAAACTCCCTCTGTAACAGGGGAAATAGGGATGAAACTCCCTCTGTAACAGGGGAAATAGGGATGAAACTCCCTCTGTAACAGGGGAAATAGTGGTGAAACACCCTCTGTAACAGGGGAAATAGGGATGAAACACCCTCTGTAACAGGGGAAATAGTGGTGAAACACCCTCTGTAACAGGGGAAATAGGGATGAAACACCCTCTGTAACAGGGGAAATAGGGGTGAAACACCCTCTGTAACAGGGGAAATAGGGATGAAACTCCCTCTGTAACAGGGGAAATAGGGGTGAAACACCCTCTGTAACAGGGGAAATAGGGATGAAACACCCTCTGTAACAGGGGAAATAGGGGTGAAACTCCCTCTGTAACAGGGGAAATAGGGATGAAACTCCCTCTGTAACAGGGGAAATAGGGATGAAACTGCCTCTGTAACAGGGGAAATAGGGGTGAAATCCTCTGTAAGTGGAAATAGGGATGAAACTCCCTCTGTAACAGGGGAAATAGGGATGAAACCCTCTGTAACAGGGGAAATAGGGGTGAAACTCCCTCTGTAACAGGGGAAATAGGGGTGAAACCCTCTGTAACAGGGGAAATAGGGATGAAACACCCTCTGTAACAGGGGAAATAGGGGTGAAACTCCCTCTGTAACAGGGGAAATAGGGATGAAACACCCTCTGTAACAGGGGAAATAGGGGTGAAACTCCCTCTGTAACGGGGAAATAGGGGTGAAACTCCCTCTGTAACGGGGACAGACACTCACTGATGAGGGCGAGACCAATGTGATAAATACAAACATTCAAAACTCTCAGGTTTAATTCAGAAACAGAATCTGTTAGTGTTCAGTGACCCGAAACACTGAGGAGTACAGAATGCAGTCCTTCCAGATCAACTGGTTCACCCTCGCTAACCCATGGCATGGGAGTGTGTGAATGGACGGTGTGGAGGGAGATTTACTCTGTGTCTGATCCCGGGAGTGTGTGATGGGACGGTGAGGAGGGACATTCAATCTGTATCTGACCCCAGGAGTATGTGATGGGACGGTGTGGAGGGAGATTTACTCTGTGTCTGACCCCGGGAGTGTGTGACGGGACGGTGTGGAGGGAGATTCACACTGTGTCTGACCCCGGGAGTGTGTGACGGGACGGTGTGGAGGGAGATTCACTCTGTGTCTGACCCCGGGAGTGAGTGATGGGACGGTGAGGAGGGAGATTCACTCTGTGTCTGACCCCGGGTCAGTGTGATGGGACGGTGTGGAGGGAGATTCACTCTGTGTCTGACCCCGGGAGTGTGTGATGGGACGGTGTGGAGGGAGATTCACTCTGTGTCTGACCCCAGGAGTGTGTGATGGGACGGTGTGGAGGGAGATTCACTCTGTGTCTGACCCCGGGAGTGTGTGATGGGACGGTGTGGAGGGAGATTTACTCTGTGTCTGACCCCGGGAGTGTGTGATGGGACGGTGTGGAAGGAGATTCACTCTGTGTCTGACCCCAGGAGTGTGTGATGGGACGGTGAGGAGGGAGATTCACTCTGTGTCTGACCCCGGGTCAGTGTGATGGGATGGGGAGGAGGGAGATTCACTCTGTGTCTGACCCCGGGAGTGTGTGATGGGACGGTGTGAAGGGAGATTCACTCTGTGTCTGACCCCGGGAGTTTGTGATGGGACGGTGTGGAGGGAGATTCACTCTGTGTCTGACCCCGGGAGTGTGAGATGGGACGTCGTGGAGGGAGATTCACTCTGTGTCTGACCCCGGTAGTGTGTGATGGGACGGTGTGGAGGGAGATTCACTCAGTGTCTGACCCCGGGAGTGTGTGATGGGACGGTGTGGAGGGAGATTCACTCTGTGTCTGACCCCGGGAGTGTGTGATGGGACGGTGTGGAGGGAGATTCACTCTGTGTCTGACCCCGGGAGTGTGTGATGGGACGGTGTGGAGGGAGATTCACTCTGTGTCTGACCCCGGGAGTGTGTGATGGGACGGTGTGGAGGGAGATTTACTCTGTGTCTGACCCCGGGAGTGTGTGATGGGACGGTGTGGAGGGAGATTCACTCTGTGTCTGACCCCGGGAGAGTGTGATGGGATGGTGAGGAGGGAGATTCACTCTGTGTCTGACCCCAGGAGTGTGTGATGGGACGGTGTGGAGGGAGATTTACTCTGTGTCTGACCCCGGGAGTGTGTGATGGGACGGTGTGGAGGGAGATTCACTCTGTGTCTGACCCCAGGAGTGTGTGATGGGACGGTGTGGAGGGAGATTCACACTGTGTTTGACCGCGGGAGTGTGTGATGGGACGGTGTGGAGGGAGATTCACTCTGTGTCAGACCCCGAGAGTGTGTGATGGGACGGTGTGGAGAGAGATTCACACTGTACGTGAACTGTGCCCTGAATGTCTGTGCCTCCCGAATCACACCCATCCCATCCCTCCTGTCTCAGTGTCCCGGTCTCTCACTCTGAAACCCCTGTCCTCCTCCCTCCTATCGCCCCCCCACCCCCACCCAACTCCCTTGTCTCCGGCAATATCTGCGTCACCGGCACTTCGTACCTGCTTCTGCGGGGATCGACCGTGTTTCTGGCTGTAAACAGATCATCGGTGTCACCAGCTCGGGCTCTTCCTGTTTGGGTTCCGCCTCTCTCACTCAGCCCCTCCCTCCCTCCCTCCCTCTCCCCCTCCCTGTTTCCGTCGATCGCTCTCTCTCTCTCTCCTTCTCTCCCTCTCTCTATCTCTCTCTCCCCCCTCCCTCCCTGCATCTATCACTCTCTCTCTCTCACTCTCTCTCTCTCGCTCTCTCCTTCTCTCCCTCTCACTCTCTCTCTCGCTCTCTCCTTCTCTCCCTCTCCCTCTCTCTCTCTCTCACTCTCTCTATCTCTCTCTCCCTCGCTCTCTCTCCCTCTCTCTCGCTCCCTCCCCCCCCCTCTCTCTCTCTCTCCGTCTATCGCTCTCTCTCTGTCTCTCCTTCTCTCCCTCTCTCTCCCCCCCTCCCTCCCTCCCTCTCTGCATCTATCACTCTCTCTCTCTCACTCTCTCTCTCTCGCTCTCTCCTTCTCTCCCTCTCCCTCTCTCTCTCACTCTCTCTCTCGCTCTCTCCTTCTCTCCCTCTCCCTCTCTCTCTCTCTCTCACTCTCTCTCTCTCTCTCTCTCACTCTCTCTCTCGCTCGCTCCTTCTCTCCCTCTCACTCTCTCTCTCTCTCGCTCTCTCCTTCTCTCCCTCTCCCTCTCTCTCCCTCTCTCTCGCTCCCTCCCCCCTCTCTCTCCCTCTCTCTCGCTCCCTCCCCCCCCTCTCCTTTCACTGCCTCTCCCTTTCTCTCTCCCCCCCACTCCTCCACTCGGACTGCTCTCACTCCCACCATTCACCTCACTCTTCCCTCCATCTCTGCCTCCCTCCCTCCCCTCTCTGCTTCTTGCGTATCCACTCTTTCCTCCGCCTCCCCACCCAGTTTTCTCTCTCCGTCCCTCTCTCTGTCTTTCTCTCACGCCCCTCCTTCCCCCTTGGCCTCCCTCCGTCCTGCTCTGTCCTCCCTCCAACCCCACTCCCCCGCCAACCCATCCCTCCCGCTCTCGATCCCCCACCCCCGCTGCAGACGCCGCCACACTCTCTCTCTGTCCTCTCCACCCTGCTTTCTCTCTCTGTCTCTCTCCCACTCCAATTCATTTCCCCCTCATCGCCTTCTCTCTCCGTCGCAATTCGCCCGGTCCTGTTTGCAGTTCCTTCTCTGAAGGTTTCCCGAGCAAAATGTATCTCTGGGCCCCGCACTCTGAGGATAAATCTTAATCCGAACTCGGGCTTTGTCCCCCCCCCCCGCCCCCACTCTCAGCCTCTCCAATTCTTATCACTCACTCGCTTTCCCTCCGTCCCCCGTCCCACAATCTGTCCTCTCCCTCTCCATCTGTCCGCTCTCCCACTGCCACATTCCCTCCCTCCCTCTCCATCTGTCCGCTCTCCCACTGTCACCTTCCCTCCCTCCATCTGTCCTTCTCTCTCCCACTGTCACCTTCCCTCCCTCCCTCTCTATCTGTCCTTCTCTCTCCCACTGTCACCTTCCCTCTCTGTTCCTCCCTCTCCATCTGTCCTTCCCTCTCTCTGTTCCTCCCTCTCCATCTGTCCTTCTCTCTCCCACTGTCACATTCCCTCCCTCCCTCTCCATCTGTCCTTCTCTCTCCCACTGTCACCTTCCCTCTCTCTGTTCCTCCCTCTCCATCTGTCCTTCCCTCTCTCTGTTCCTCGCTCTCCATCTGTCCTTCTCTCTCCCACTGTCACCTTCCCTCTCTCTGTTCCTCCCTCTCCATCTGTCCTTCCCTCTCTCTGTTCCTCCCTCTCCATCTGTCCTTCTCTCTCCCACTGTCACATTCCCTCTCTCTGTTCCTCCCTCTCCATCTGTCCTTCCCTCTCTCTGTTCCTCGCTCTCCATCTGTCCTTCTCTCTCCCACTGTCACCTTCCCTCTCTCTGTTCCTCCCTCTCCATCTGTCCTTCCCTCTCTCTGTTCCTCCCTCTCCATCTGTCCTTCTCTCTCCCACTGTCACATTCCCTCTCTCTGTTCCTCCCTCTCCATCTGTCCTTCCCTCTCTCTGTTCCTCGCTCTCCATCTGTCCTTCTCTCTCCCACTGTCACCTTCCCTCTCTCTGTTCCTCCCTCTCCATCTGTCCTTCCCTCTCTCTGTTCCTCCCTCTCCATCTGTCCTTCTCTCTCCCACTGTCACATTCCCTCCCTCCCTCTCCATCTGTCCTTCTCTCTCCCACTGTCACCTTCCCTCTCTCTGTTCCTCCCTCTCCATCTGTCCTTCCCTCTCTCTGTTCCTCCCTCTCCATCTGTCCTTCTCTCTCCCACTGTCACATTCCCTCCCTCCCTCTCCATCTGTCCTTCTCTCTCCCACTGTCACCTTCCCTCTCTCTGTTCCTCCCTCTCCATCTGTCCTTCCCTCTCTCTGTTCCTCCCTCTCCATCTGTCCTTCTCTCTCCCACTGTCACATTCCCTCCCTCCCTCTCCATCTGTCCTTCTCTCTCCCACTGTCACCTTCCCTCTCTCTGTTTCTCCCTCTCCATCTGTCCTTCCCTCTCTCTGTTCCTCCCTCTCGATCTGTCCTTCTCTTTCTATCTCCCTCCCTCAGTCACCGTCTCTCCCCTACCCCTCCCTGTTTTGTTCTTGCTCCCTATCCACATTCCTCTCTCTCTCTCTCTCCCACTCCCTCTCTCTCTCCCTCCCTCCCTCCCCCTCTCTCTCTCTGTTCAGCACTCCAATCCACACACCACTCCCCCTTTCTCTCCGCCGCGAGTCCATTCCCCCCTCCTCGCTCCCTGCCTCTCCCCATCTAACGCACTCACCTGTTCAGGTGTATACCCTGAATCATTGCATCCAGACATACACACACCCACATCCCGCCCTCTCCCACCCCCCCCCCCCCCCACCCCGCCACACACACACACCTGTTCAGGTGCACATCCTGAACAATACACAAACCTTTGAAACGTCCCAGAACCGCGCCTCCCCCTCGGCCCAATCGCCTTTGCTCAGCTTCCTGCACGACCGGTTAATCTTCAACTCGCTAACTCCTCCCCCTTCCTCTCTCCGGAGGCGGCAGGGAGAAGGAAGTGTGTGTGAGTGTGTGTGTCTGTGTGAGTGTGTGCGTCTGTGTGAGTGTGTGCGTGTGTGTGCGTGTTTGGGCGTGTGTGTGTGGGTATATGAGTGTGTGTGTCTGTGTGAGTGTGTGTGTGCGTGTGTGTGTGGGTGTATGAGTGTGTGTGTGTCTGGTATGTGTGTGAGGGCATCATTCTCTCAAACGGAGAGGCAGTCAGCGAAGGAGAGAGACACAGGTGCAGGATCAGGCCGCTTGGCTCACACGGCTGATTTACTATCCCACTCAACCCCGCAGCTCAGCTGCCGTATCCCCGCCACAGTCAAAGCGAGAACACACCAGGCTGTGCTTTCAATGCACCCCGGCGGCACGGTCCCCACAGCCGCCCGTAGTAACGAATACCTCGGGTTCACCACCCTCCACTCTACCTGTGTCCTATGGTCCTAGACTCCCCCACTATAGGATACATCCTCTCCACATCCACTCTATCTGTGTTCTCTAGTTCTAGACTCCCCCACTATAGGATACATCCTCTCCACATCCACTCTATCTGTGTCCTCTGGTCCTAGACTCCCCCACTACAGGAAACATCCTCTCCACATCCACTCTATCTATGTACTCTGGTCCTAGACACTCTACTATAGAAAACGTCATCTCCACATCCACTCTATCTGTGTCCTCTGGTCCCCGACTCCTCCACTATAGGAAACCTCCTCTCCACATCCACTCTATCGGTGTCCTCTGTTCCTAGACTCCCCCACTATAGGAAATATCCTCCCCACATATACTCTATCTGTGTCCTCTGGTCCTAGACTCCCCACTACAGGACACATCCTTTCCACATACACTTTATCAGTGTCCTCTTGTTCTAGACTCCCCAGTACAGGAAACATCCTCTCCACATCCACTCTATCTGTGTCCTCTGGACCTAGACTCCCCGACTATAGGAAATATCCTCTCCACATCCACTCTATCTGTGTTCTCTAGTTCTAGACTCCCCCACTATAGGATACATCCTCTCCACATCCACTCTATCTGTGTCCTCTGGTCCTAGACTCCCCCACTACAGGAAACATCCTCCCCACATCCACTCTGTCTGTGTCCTCTGGTCCTAGACTCCCCACTACAGGAATCATCCTCTCCACATCCACTCTATATGTGTCCTCTAGTCCCAGACTCCCCCACTACAGGAAACATCCTCTCCAAATCCACTCTATCTGTGTCATATGGTCCTAGACTCCCTCACTACAGGAAATATCCTCTACACATCCACTCTATCTGTGTCCTCTGGTCCTAGACTCCCCCAGTATAGGAAATATCCTCTCCACATCCACTCTATCTGAGTCCTCTGGTCCTATACTCCCCCAATACAGGAAACATCCTCTCCACATCCACTCTATCTGTGCCCTCTGGTCCTAGACTCCCCCACTAGGAAACATCCTCTCCACATCCACTCTATCTGTGCCCTCTGGTCCTAGACTCCTCCACTACAGGAAACATCCTCTCCACATCCACTCTATCTGTGTCCTCTGGTCCTAGACTCCCCCACTACAGGAAACATCCTCTCCACATCCACTCTATCTGTGTCCTCTGGTCCTAGACTCCCCCACTACAGGAAACATCCTCTCCACATCCACTCTATCTGTGTCCTCTGGTCCTAGACTCCCCCACTATATGAAACATCCTCTCCACATCCACTCTATCTGTGTCCTCTGGTCCTAGTCTCCCCGCTATAGAAAATATCCTCTCCACATTCACTCTATCTGTGTCCTCTGGTCCTAGACACCTCACTATAGAAAATATCCTCTCCACATCCACTCTATCTGTGTCCTCTGGTCCTAGACTCCCCCACTACAGGAAACATCCTCTCCACATATACTCTATCTGTGTCCTCTGGTCCTAGACTCCACACTACAGGAATCATCCTCCCCACATCCACTCTGTCTGTGTCCTCTGGTCCTAGACCCCCCACTACAGGAATCATCCTCTCTACATCCACTCTATATGTGTCCTCTGGTCCCAGACTCCCCCACTACAGGAAACATCCTCTCCAAATCCACTCTATCTGTGTCATATGGTCCTAGACTCCCTCACTACAGGAAACAACCTCTCCACATCCACTCTATCTGTGACCTCTGGTCCTAGACTCCCCCACTACAGGAAATATCCTCTCCACATCCACTCTATCTGTGTTCTCTGGTCCTAGACACACCACTATAGAAAATATCTTCTCCACATTCACTCTATCTGTGTCCTCTGGTCCTAGACACCTCACTATAGAAAATATCCTCTCCACATCCACTCTATCCGTGTCCTCTGGCCCTAGTCTCCCCGCTATAGAAAATATCCTCTCCACATTCACTCTATCTGTGTCCTCTGGTCCTAGACACCTCACTATAGAAAATATCCTCTCCACATCCACTCTATCCGTGTCCTCTGGTCCTAGTCTCCCCGCTATAGAAAACATCCTCTCCATATCCACTCTATCTGGGTCCTCTGGTCCTAGACTCCATCACTATAGGAAACACCCTCTCCACATCCACACTATCTGTGTCCACTGGTCCTAGACTCCCCCATTGCAGGAAAAATCTTCTCCACATCCACTCTATCTGGTCCTAGACTCCCCCAGCAGGGGCAGCACACTTTCCCCATCCAGTCTATCTGTGTCCTCTGGTCCTAGACTCCCCCACTACAGGAAACATCCTCTCCACATATACTCTATCTGTGTCCTCTGGTCCTAGACTCCCCACTACAGGACACATCCTTTCCACATACACTTTATCAGTGTCCTCTTGTTCTAGACTCCCCAGTACAGGAAACATCCTCTCCACATCCACTCTATCTGTGTCCTCTGGTCCTAGACTCCCCGACTATAGGAAATATCCTCTCCACATCCACTCTATCTGTGTCCTTTGGACCTAGACTCCCCCACTACAGGAAACATCCTCTCCACATCCACTCTATCTGTGTCCTCTGGTCCTAGACTCCCCCACTACAGGAAACATCCTCCCCACATCCACTCTGTCTGTGTCCTCTGGTCCTAGACTCCCCACTACAGGAAACATCCTCCCCACATCCACTCTGTCTGTGTCCTCTGGTCCTAGACTCCCCACTACAGGAATCATCCTCTCCACATCCACTCTATATGTGTCCTCTAGTCCCAGACTCCCCCACTACAGGAAACATCCTCTCCAAATCCACTCTATCTGTGTCCTCTGGTCCCAGACTCCCCCACTACAGGAAACATCCTCTCCACATCCACTCTATCTGTGTCCTCTGGTCCTAGACTCCCCCAATACAGGAAACATCCTCCCCACATCCACTCTGTCTGTGTCCTCTGGTCCTAGACTCCCCACTACAGGAATCATCCTCTCCACATCCACTCTATATGTGTCCTCTAGTCCCAGACTCCCCCACTACAGGAATCATCCTCTCCACATCCACTCTATATGTGTCCTCTAGTCCCAGACTCCCCCACTACAGGAAACATCCTCTCCAAATCCACTCTATCTGTGTCCTCTGGTCCCAGACTCCCCCACTACAGGAAACATCCTCTCCAAATCCACTCTATCTGTGTCATATGGTCCTAGACTCCCTCACTACAGGAAACATCCTCTCCACATCCACTCTCTGTGACCTCTGGTCCTAGACTCCCCCACTACAGGAAATATCCTCTACACATCCACTCTATCTGTGTCCTCTGGTCCTAGACTCCCCCAGTATAGGAAATATCCTCTCCACATCCACTCTATCTGAGTCCTCTGGTCCTATACTCCCCCAATACAGGAAACATCCTCTCCACATCCACTCTATCTGTGCCCTCTGGTCCTAGACTCCCCCACTAGGAAACATCCTCTCCACATCCACTCTATCTGTGCCCTCTGGTCCTAGACTCCTCCACTACAGGAAACATCCTCTCCACATCCACTCTATCTGTGTCCTCTGGTCCTAGACTCCCCCACTACAGGAAACATCCTCTCCACATCCACTCTATCTGTGTCCTCTGGTCCTAGACTCCCCCACTACAGGAAACATCCTCTCCACATCCACTCTATCTGTGTCCTCTGGTCCTAGACTCCCCCACTATATGAAACATCCTCTCCACATCCACTCTATCTGTGTCCTCTGGTCCTAGTCTCCCCGCTATAGAAAATATCCTCTCCACATTCACTCTATCTGTGTCCTCTGGTCCTAGACACCTCACTATAGAAAATATCCTCTCCACATCCACTCTATCTGTGTCCTCTGGTCCTAGACTCCCCCACTACAGGAAACATCCTCTCCACATATACTCTATCTGTGTCCTCTGGTCCTAGACTCCACACTACAGGAATCATCCTCCCCACATCCACTCTGTCTGTGTCCTCTGGTCCTAGACCCCCCACTACAGGAATCATCCTCTCCACATCCACTCTATATGTGTCCTCTGGTCCCAGACTCCCCCACTACAGGAAACATCCTCTCCAAATCCACTCTATCTGTGTCATATGGTCCTAGACTCCCTCACTACAGGAAACAACCTCTCCACATCCACTCTATCTGTGACCTCTGGTCCTAGACTCCCCCACTACAGGAAATATCCTCTACACATCTACTCTATCTGTGTCCTCTGGTCCTAGACTCCCACAGTATAGGAAATATCCTCTCCACATCCACTCTATCTGAGTCCTCTGGTCCTATACTCCCCCAATACAGGAAACATCCTCTCCACATCCACTCTATCTGTGTCCTCTGGTCCTAGACTCCCCAATATAGAAAACGTCCACTACACATCCGCTCTATCTGTGACCTCTGGTCCTAGACTCCCCCACTACAGGAAACATCCTCTACACATCCACTCTATCTGTGTCCTCTGGTCCTAGACCCCTACTACAGGAAACATCCTCTCCACATCCACTCTGTCTGTATCCTCTTGTCTTAGACTCCCCCACTACAGGAAACATCCTCTCCACATCCACTCTATCTGTGCCCTCTGGTCCTAGACTCCCCCACTATAGGAAATATCCTCTCCACATCCACTCTATCTGTGTCCTCTGGTCCCAGACTCCCCCACTACAGGAAACATCCTCTCCAAATCCAATCTATCTGTGTCATATGGTCCTAGACTCCCTCACTACAGGAAACAACCTCTCCACATCCACTCTATCTGTGTCATATGGTCCTAGACTCCCTCACTACAGGAAACAACCTCTCCACATCCACTCTATCTGTGACCTCTGGTCCTAGACTCCCCCACTACAGGAAATATCCTCTACACATCTACTCTATCTGTGTCCTCTGGTCCTAGACTCCCACAGTATAGGAAATATCCTCTCCACATCCACTCGATCTGAGTCCTCTGGTCCTATACTCCCCCAATACAGGAAACATCCTCTCCACATCCACTCTATCTGTGTCCTCTGGTCCTAGACTCCCCCACTACAGGAAACATCCTCCCCACATCCACTCTGTCTGTGTCCTCTGGTCCTAGACTCCCCACTACAGGAATCATCCTCTCCACATCCACTCTATATGTGTCCTCTGGTCCTAGACTCCCCCAGTATAGGAAATATCCTCTCCACATCCACTCTATCTGAGTCCTCTGGTCCTATACTCCCCCAATACAGGAAACATCCTCTCCACATCCACACTATCTGTGTCCACTGGTCCTAGACTCCCCCATTGCAGGAAAAATCTTCTCCACATCCACTCTATCTGGTCCTAGACTCCCCCAGCAGAGGCAGCACACTTTCCCCATCCAGTCTATCTGTGTCCTCTGGTCCTAGACTCCCCCACTACAGGAAACATCCTCTCCACATATACTCTATCTGTGTCCTCTGGTCCTAGACTCCCCACTACAGGACACATCCTTTCCACATACACTTTATCAGTGTCCTCTTGTTCTAGACTCCCCAGTACAGGAAACATCCTCTCCACATCCACTCTATCTGTGTCCTCTGGTCCTAGACTCCCCGACTATAGGAAATATCCTCTCCACATCCACTCTATCTGTGTCCTTTGGACCTAGACTCCCCCACTACAGGAAACATCCTCTCCACATCCACTCTATCTGTGTCCTCTGGTCCTAGACTCCCCCACTACAGGAAACATCCTCCCCACATCCACTCTGTCTGTGTCCTCTGGTCCTAGACTCCCCACTACAGGAATCATCCTCTCCACATCCACTCTATATGTGTCCTCTAGTCCCAGACTCCCCCACTACAGGAAACATCCTCTCCAAATCCACTCTATCTGTGTCATATGGTCCTAGACTCCCTCACTACAGGAAACAACCTCTCCACATCCACTCTCTGTGACCTCTGGTCCTAGACTCCCCCACTACAGGAAATATCCTCTACACATCCACTCTATCTGTGTCCTCTGGTCCTAGACTCCCCCAGTATAGGAAATATCCTCTCCACATCCACTCTATCTGAGTCCTCTGGTCCTATACTCCCCCAATACAGGAAACATCCTCTCCACATCCACTCTATCTGTGCCCTCTGGTCCTAGACTCCCCCACTAGGAAACATCCTCTCCACATCCACTCTATCTGTGCCCTCTGGTCCTAGACTCCTCCACTACAGGAAACATCCTCTCCACATCCACTCTATCTGTGTCCTCTGGTCCTAGACTCCCCCACTACAGGAAACATCCTCTCCACATCCACTCTATCTGTGTCCTCTGGTCCTAGACTCCCCCACTACAGGAAACATCCTCTCCACATCCACTCTATCTGTGTCCTCTGGTCCTAGACTCCCCCACTATATGAAACATCCTCTCCACATCCACTCTATCTGTGTCCTCTGGTCCTAGTCTCCCCGCTATAGAAAATATCCTCTCCACATTCACTCTATCTGTGTCCTCTGGTCCTAGACACCTCACTATAGAAAATATCCTCTCCACATCCACTCTATCTGTGTCCTCTGGTCCTAGACTCCCCCACTACAGGAAACATCCTCTCCACATATACTCTATCTGTGTCCTCTGGTCCTAGACTCCACACTACAGGAATCATCCTCCCCACATCCACTCTGTCTGTGTCCTCTGGTCCTAGACCCCCCACTACAGGAATCATCCTCTCCACATCCACTCTATATGTGTCCTCTGGTCCCAGACTCCCCCACTACAGGAAACATCCTCTCCAAATCCACTCTATCTGTGTCATATGGTCCTAGACTCCCTCACTACAGGAAACAACCTCTCCACATCCACTCTATCTGTGACCTCTGGTCCTAGACTCCCCCACTACAGGAAATATCCTCTCCACATCCACTCTATCTGTGTTCTCTGGTCCTAGACACACCACTATAGAAAATATCCTCTCCACATTCACTCTATCTGTGTCCTCTGGTCCTAGACACCTCACTATAGAAAATATCCTCTCCACATCCACTCTATCCGTGTCCTCTGGCCCTAGTCTCCCCGCTATAGAAAATATCCTCTCCACATTCACTCTATCTGTGTCCTCTGGTCCTAGACACCTCACTATAGAAAATATCCTCTCCACATCCACTCTATCCGTGTCCTCTGGTCCTAGTCTCCCCGCTATAGAAAACATCCTCTCCATATCCACTCTATCTGGGTCCTCTGGTCCTAGACTCCATCACTATAGGAAACACCCTCTCCACATCCACACTATCTGTGTCCACTGGTCCTAGACTCCCCCATTGCAGGAAAAATCTTCTCCACATCCACTCTATCTGGTCCTAGACTCCCCCAGCAGGGGCAGCACACTTTCCCCATCCAGTCTATCTGTGTCCTCTAGTCCCAGACTCCCCCACTACAGGAAACATCCTCTCCAAATCCACTCTATCTGTGTCATATGGTCCTAGACTCCCTCACTACAGGAAACAACCTCTCCACATACACTCTCTGTGACCTCTGGTCCTAGACTCCCCCACTACAGGAAATATCCTCTACACATCCACTCTATCTGTGTCCTCTGGTCCTAGACTCCCCCAGTATAGGAAATATCCTCTCCACATCCACTCTATCTGAGTCCTCTGGTCCTATACTCCCCCAATACAGGAAACATCCTCTCCACATCCACTCTATCTGTGCCCTCTGGTCCTAGACTCCCCCACTAGGAAACATCCTCTCCACATCCACTCTATCTGTGCCCTCTGGTCCTAGACTCCTCCACTACAGGAAACATCCTCTCCACATCCACTCTATCTGTGTCCTCTGGTCCTAGACTCCCCCACTACAGGAAACATCCTCTCCACATCCACTCTATCTGTGTCCTCTGGTCCTAGACTCCCCCACTACAGGAAACATCCTCTCCACATCCACTCTATCTGTGTCCTCTGGTCCTAGACTCCCCCACTATATGAAACATCCTCTCCACATCCACTCTATCTGTGTCCTCTGGTCCTAGTCTCCCCGCTATAGAAAATATCCTCTCCACATTCACTCTATCTGTGTCCTCTGGTCCTAGACACCTCACTATAGAAAATATCCTCTCCACATCCACTCTATCTGTGTCCTCTGGTCCTAGACTCCCCCACTACAGGAAACATCCTCTCCACATATACTCTATCTGTGTCTTCTGGTCCTAGACTCCACACTACAGGAATCATCCTCCCCACATCCACTCTGTCTGTGTCCTCTGGTCCTAGACCCCCCACTACAGGAATCATCCTCTCCACATCCACTCTATATGTGTCCTCTGGTCCCAGACTCCCCCACTACAGGAAACATCCTCTCCAAATCCACTCTATCTGTGACCTCTGGTCCTAGACTCCCCCACTACAGGAAATATCCTCTCCACATCCACTCTATCTGTGTTCTCTGGTCCTAGACACACCACTATAGAAAATATCCTCTCCACATTCACTCTATCTGTGTCCTCTGGTCCTAGACACCTCACTATAGAAAATATCCTCTCCACATCCACTCTATCCGTGTCCTCTGGCCCTAGTCTCCCCGCTATAGAAAATATCCTCTCCACATTCACTCTATCTGTGTCCTCTGGTCCTAGACACCTCACTATAGAAAATATCCTCTCCACATCCACTCTATCCGTGTCCTCTGGTCCTAGTCTCCCCGCTATAGAAAACATCCTCTCCATATCCACTCTATCTGGGTCCTCTGGTCCTAGACTCCATCACTATAGGAAACACCCTCTCCACATCCACACTATCTGTGTCCACTGGTCCTAGACTCCCCCATTGCAGGAAAAATCTTCTCCACATCCACTCTATCTGGTCCTAGACTCCCCCAGCAGGGGCAGCACACTTTCCCCATCCAGTCTATCTGTGTCCTCTGGTCCTAGACTCCCCACTACAGGACACATCCTTTCCACATACACTTTATCAGTGTCCTCTTGTTCTAGACTCCCCAGTACAGGAAACATCCTCTCCACATCCACTCTATCTGTGTCCTCTGGTCCTAGACTCCCCGACTATAGGAAATATCCTCTCCACATCCACTCTATCTGTGTCCTTTGGACCTAGACTCCCCCACTACAGGAAACATCCTCTCCACATCCACTCTATCTGTGTCCTCTGGTCCTAGACTCCCCCACTACAGGAAACATCCTCCCCACATCCACTCTGTCTGTGTCCTCTGGTCCTAGACTCCCCACTACAGGAAACATCCTCCCCACATCCACTCTGTCTGTGTCCTCTGGTCATAGACTCCCCACTACAGGAATCATCCTCTCCACATCCACTCTATATGTGTCCTCTAGTCCCAGACTCCCCCACTACAGGAAACATCCTCTCCAAATCCACTCTATCTGTGTCCTCTGGTCCCAGACTCCCCCACTACAGGAAACATCCTCTCCACATCCACTCTATCTGTGTCCTCTGGTCCTAGACTCCCCCACTACAGGAAACATCCTCCCCACATCCACTCTGTCTGTGTCCTCTGGTCCTAGACTCCCCACTACAGGAATCATCCTCTCCACATCCACTCTATATGTGTCCTCTAGTCCCAGACTCCCCCACTACAGGAATCATCCTCTCCACATCCACTCTATATGTGTCCTCTAGTCCCAGACTCCCCCACTACAGGAAACATCCTCTCCAAATCCACTCTATCTGTGTCCTCTGGTCCCAGACTCCCCCACTACAGGAAACATCCTCTCCAAATCCACTCTATCTGTGTCATATGGTCCTAGACTCCCTCACTACAGGAAACAACCTCTCCACATCCACTCTCTGTGACCTCTGGTCCTAGACTCCCCCACTACAGGAAATGTCCTCTACACATCCACTCTATCTGTGTCCTCTGGTCCTAGACTACCCCAGTATAGGAAATATCCTCTCCACATCCACTCTATCTGAGTCCTCTGGTCCTATACTCCCCCAATACAGGAAACATCCTCTCCACATCCACTCTATCTGTGTCCTCTGGTCCTAGACTCCCCCACTACAGGAAACATCCTCTCCACATCCACTCTATCTGTGTCCTCTGGTCCTAGACTCCCCCACTATATGAAACATCCTCTCCACATCCACTCTATCTGTGTCCTCTGGTCCTAGTCTCCCCGCTATAGAAAATATCCTCTCCACATTCACTCTATCTGTGTCCTCTGGTCCTAGACACCTCACTATAGAAAATATCCTCTCCACATCCACTCTATCTGTGTCCTCTGGTCCTAGACTCCCCCACTACAGGAAACATCCTCTCCACATATACTCTATCTGTGTCCTCTGGTCCTAGACTCCACACTACAGGAATCATCCTCCCCACATCCACTCTGTCTGTGTCCTCTGGTCCTAGACCCCCCACTACAGGAATCATCCTCTCCACATCCACTCTATATGTGTCCTCTGGTCCCAGACTCCCCCACTACAGGAAACATCCTCTCCAAATCCACTCTATCTGTGTCATATGGTCCTAGACTCCCTCACTACAGGAAACAACCTCTCCACATCCACTCTATCTGTGACCTCTGGTCCTAGACTCCCCCACTACAGGAAATATCCTCTACACATCTACTCTATCTGTGTCCTCTGGTCCTAGACTCCCACAGTATAGGAAATATCCTCTCCACATCCACTCTATCTGAGTCCTCTGGTCCTATACTCCCCCAATACAGGAAACATCCTCTCCACATCCACTCTATCTGTGTCCTCTGGTCCTAGACTCCCCAATATAGAAAACGTCCACTACACATCCGCTCTATCTGTGACCTCTGGTCCTAGACTCCCCCACTACAGGAAACATCCTCTACACATCCACTCTATCTGTGTCCTCTGGTCCTAGACCCCTACTACAGGAAACATCCTCTCCACATCCACTCTGTCTGTATCCTCTTGTCTTAGACTCCCCCACTACAGGAAACATCCTCTCCACATCCACTCTATCTGTGCCCTCTGGTCCTAGACTCCCCCACTATAGGAAATATCCTCTCCACATCCACTCTATCTGTGTCCTCTGGTCCCAGACTCCCCCACTACAGGAAACATCCTCTCCAAATCCAATCTATCTGTGTCATATGGTCCTAGACTCCCTCACTACAGGAAACAACCTCTCCACATCCACTCTATCTGTGTCATATGGTCCTAGACTCCCTCACTACAGGAAACAACCTCTCCACATCCACTCTATCTGTGACCTCTGGTCCTAGACTCCCCCACTACAGGAAATATCCTCTACACATCTACTCTATCTGTGTCCTCTGGTCCTAGACTCCCACAGTATAGGAAATATCCTCTCCACATCCACTCGATCTGAGTCCTCTGGTCCTATACTCCCCCAATACAGGAAACATCCTCTCCACATCCACTCTATCTGTGTCCTCTGGTCCAAGACTCCCCCACTATATGAAACATCCTCTCCACATCCACTCTATCTGTGTCCTCTGGTCCTAGACTCCCCCACTACAGGAAACATCATCTCCACATCCACTCTATCTGTGTCCTCTGGTCCTAGACTCCCCCACTATAGGAAACATCCTCTCCACACCCACTCTATCTGTGTCCTCTGGTCCTAGACTCCCCAACTACAGGAAACATCATCTCCACATCCACTCTATCTGTGTCCTCTGGTCCTAGACTCCCCCACTATAGGAAACATCCTCTCCACATCCACTCTATCTGTGTCCTCTGGTCCTAGTCTCCCCAACTACAGGAAACATCATCTCCACTTCCACTCTATCTGTGTCCTCTGGTCCTAGACTCCCCCACTACATGAAACATCCTCTCCACATCCACTCTATCTGTGTCCTCTGGTCCTAGACTCCCCCACTACAGGAAACATCATCTCCACATCCACTCTATCTGTGTCCTCTGGTCCTAGACTCCCCCACTATAGGAAACATCCTCTCCACATCCACTCTATCTGTATCCTCTGGTCCTAGACTCCCCAACTACAGGAAACATCATCTCCACATCCACTCTATCTGTGTCCACTGGTCCTAGACTCCCCCATTGCAGGAAAAATCTTCTCCACATCCACTCTATCTGGTCCTAGACTCCCCCACCAGGGGCAGCACACTTTCCCCATCCAGACTATCTGTGTCCTCTGCTCCTAGACTCCCCCACTACAGGAAACATCCTCTCCACATATACTCTATCTGTGTCCTCTGGTCCTAGACTCCCCCACTAGGAAACATCCTCTCCACATCCACTCTATCTGTGCCCTCTAGTCCCAGACTCCCCCACTACAGGAAACATCCTCTCCAAATCCACTCTATCTGTGTCCTCTGGTCCCAGACTCCCCCACTACAGGAAACATCCTCTCCACATCCACTCTATCTGTGTCCTCTGGTCCTAGACTCCCCCACTACAGGAAACATCCTCCCCACATCCACTCTGTCTGTGTCCTCTGGTCCTAGACTCCCCACTACAGGAATCATCCTCTCCACATCCACTCTATATGTGTCCTCTAGTCCCAGACTCCCCCACTACAGGAATCATCCTCTCCACATCCACTCTATATGTGTCCTCTAGTCCCAGACTCCCCCACTACAGGAAACATCCTCTCCAAATCCACTCTATCTGTGTCCTCTGGTCCCAGACTCCCCCACTACAGGAAACATCCTCTCCAAATCCACTCTATCTGTGTCATATGGTCCTAGACTCCCTCACTACAGGAAACAACCTCTCCACATCCACTCTCTGTGACCTCTGGTCCTAGACTCCCCCACTACAGGAAATATCCTCTACACATCCACTCTATCTGTGTCCTCTGGTCCTAGACTACCCCAGTATAGGAAATATCCTCTCCACATCCACTCTATCTGAGTCCTCTGGTCCTATACTCCCCCAATACAGGAAACATCCTCTCCACATCCACTCTATCTGTGCCCTCTGGTCCTAGACTCCCCCACTAGGAAACATCCTCTCCACATCCACTCTATCTGTGCCCTCTGGTCCTAGACACCTCCACTACAGGAAACATCCTCTCCACATCCACTCTAACTGTGTCCTCTGGTCCTAGACTCCCCCACTACAGGAAACATCCTCTCCACATCCACTCTATCTGTGTCCTCTGGTCCTAGACTCCCCCACTACAGGAAACATCCTCTCCACATCCACTCTATCTGTGTCCTCTGGTCCTAGACTCCCCCACTATATGAAACATCCTCTCCACATCCACTCTATCTGTGTCCTCTGGTCCTAGTCTCCCCGCTATAGAAAATATCCTCTCCACATTCACTCTATCTGTGTCCTCTGGTCCTAGACACCTCACTATAGAAAATATCCTCTCCACATCCACTCTATCTGTGTCCTCTGGTCCTAGACTCCCCCACTACAGGAAACATCCTCTCCACATATACTCTATCTGTGTCCTCTGGTCCTAGACTCCACACTACAGGAATCATCCTCCCCACATCCACTCTGTCTGTGTCCTCTGGTCCTAGACCCCCCACTACAGGAATCATCCTCTCCACATCCACTCTATATGTGTCCTCTGGTCCCAGACTCCCCCACTACAGGAAACATCCTCTCCAAATCCACTCTATCTGTGTCATATGGTCCTAGACTCCCTCACTACAGGAAACAACCTCTCCACATCCACTCTATCTGTGACCTCTGGTCCTAGACTCCCCCACTACAGGAAATATCCTCTACACATCTACTCTATCTGTGTCCTCTGGTCCTAGACTCCCACAGTATAGGAAATATCCTCTCCACATCCACTCTATCTGAGTCCTCTGGTCCTATACTCCCCCAATACAGGAAACATCCTCTCCACATCCACTCTATCTGTGTCCTCTGGTCCTAGACTCCCCAATATAGAAAACGTCCACTACACATCCGCTCTATCTGTGACCTCTGGTCCTAGACTCCCCCACTACAGGAAACATCCTCTACACATCCACTCTATCTGTGTCCTCTGGTCCTAGACCCCTACTACAGGAAACATCCTCTCCACATCCACTCTGTCTGTATCCTCTTGTCTTAGACTCCCCCACTACAGGAAACATCCTCTCCACATCCACTCTATCTGTGCCCTCTGGTCCTAGACTCCCCCACTATAGGAAATATCCTCTCCACATCCACTCTATCTGTGTCCTCTGGTCCCAGACTCCCCCACTACAGGAAACATCCTCTCCAAATCCAATCTATCTGTGTCATATGGTCCTAGACTCCCTCACTACAGGAAACAACCTCTCCACATCCACTCTATCTGTGTCATATGGTCCTAGACTCCCTCACTACAGGAAACAACCTCTCCACATCCACTCTATCTGTGTCATATGGTCCTAGACTCCCTCACTACAGGAAACAACCTCTCCACATCCACTCTATCTGTGTCCTCTGGTCCCAGACTCCCCCACTACAGGAAACATCCTCTCCACATCCACTCTATCTGTGTCCTCTGGTCCTAGACTCCCCCACTACAGGAAACATCCTCCCCACATCCACTCTGTCTGTGTCCTCTGGTCCTAGACTCCCCACTACAGGAATCATCCTCTCCACATCCACTCTATATGTGTCCTCTAGTCCCAGACTCCCCCACTACAGGAATCATCCTCTCCACATCCACTCTATATGTGTCCTCTAGTCCCAGACTCCCCCACTACAGGAAACATCCTCTCCAAATCCACTCTATCTGTGTCCTCTGGTCCCAGACTCCCCCACTACAGGAAACATCCTCTCCAAATCCACTCTATCTGTGTCATATGGTCCTAGACTCCCTCACTACAGGAAACAACCTCTCCACATCCACTCTCTGTGACCTCTGGTCCTAGACTCCCCCACTACAGGAAATATCCTCTACACATCCACTCTATCTGTGTCCTCTGGTCCTAGACTACCCCAGTATAGGAAATATCCTCTCCACATCCACTCTATCTGAGTCCTCTGGTCCTATACTCCCCCAATACAGGAAACATCCTCTCCACATCCACTCTATCTGTGCCCTCTGGTCCTAGACTCCCCCACTAGGAAACATCCTCTCCACATCCACTCTATCTGTGCCCTCTGGTCCTAGACTCCTCCACTACAGGAAACATCCTCTCCACATCCACTCTATCTGTGTCCTCTGGTCCTAGACTCCCCCACTACAGGAAACATCCTCTCCACATCCACTCTATCTGTGTCCTCTGGTCCTAGACTCCCCCACTACAGGAAACATCCTCTCCACATCCACTCTATCTGTGTCCTCTGGTCCTAGACTCCCCCACTATATGAAACATCCTCTCCACATCCACTCTATCTGTGTCCTCTGGTCCTAGTCTCCCCGCTATAGAAAATATCCTCTCCACATTCACTCTATCTGTGTCCTCTGGTCCTAGACACCTCACTATAGAAAATATCCTCTCCACATCCACTCTATCTGTGTCCTCTGGTCCTAGACTCCCCCACTACAGGAAACATCCTCTCCACATATACTCTATCTGTGTCCTCTGGTCCTAGACTCCACACTACAGGAATCATCCTCCCCACATCCACTCTGTCTGTGTCCTCTGGTCCTAGACCCCCCACTACAGGAATCATCCTCTCCACATCCACTCTATATGTGTCCTCTGGTCCCAGACTCCCCAACTACAGGAAACATCCTCTCCAAATCCACTCTATCTGTGTCATATGGTCCTAGACTCCCTCACTACAGGAAACAACCTCTCCACATCCACTCTATCTGTGACCTCTGGTCCTAGACTCCCCCACTACAGGAAATATCCTCTACACATCTACTCTATCTGTGTCCTCTGGTCCTAGACTCCCACAGTATAGGAAATATCCTCTCCACATCCACTCTATCTGAGTCCTCTGGTCCTATACTCCCCCAATACAGGAAACATCCTCTCCACATCCACTCTATCTGTGTCCTCTGGTCCTAGACTCCCCAATATAGAAAACGTCCACTACACATCCGCTCTATCTGTGACCTCTGGTCCTAGACTCCCCCACTACAGGAAACATCCTCTACACATCCACTCTATCTGTGTCCTCTGGTCCTAGACCCCTACTACAGGAAACATCCTCTCCACATCCACTCTGTCTGTATCCTCTTGTCTTAGACTCCCCCACTACAGGAAACATCCTCTCCACATCCACTCTATCTGTGCCCTCTGGTCCTAGACTCCCCCACTATAGGAAATATCCTCTCCACATCCACTCTATCTGTGTCCTCTGGTCCCAGACTCCCCCACTACAGGAAACATCCTCTCCAAATCCAATCTATCTGTGTCATATGGTCCTAGACTCCCTCACTACAGGAAATAACCTCTCCACATCCACTCTATCTGTGACCTCTGGTCCTAGACTCCCCCACTACAGGAATCATCCTCTCCACATCCACTCTATATGTGTCCTCTAGTCCCAGACTCCCCCACTACAGGAAACATCCTCTCCAAATCCACTCTATCTGTGTCCTCTGGTCCCAGACTCCCCCACTACAGGAAACATCCTCTCCAAATCCACTCTATCTGTGTCATATGGTCCTAGACTCCCTCACTACAGGAAACAACCTCTCCACATCCACTCTCTGTGACCTCTGGTCCTAGACTCCCCCACTACAGGAAATATCCTCTACACATCCACTCTATCTGTGTCCTCTGGTCCTAGACTACCCCAGTATAGGAAATATCCTCTCCACATCCACTCTATCTGAGTCCTCTGGTCCTATACTCCCCCAATACAGGAAACATCCTCTCCACATCCACTCTATCTGTGTCCTCTGGTCCTAGACTCCCCAATATAGAAAACGTCCACTACACATCCGCTCTATCTGTGACCTCTGGTCCTAGACTCCCCCACTACAGGAAACATCCTCTACACATCCACTCTATCTGTGTCCTCTGGTCCTAGACCCCTACTACAGGAAACATCCTCTCCACATCCACTCTGTCCGTATCCTCTTGTCTTAGACTCCCCCACTACAGGAAACATCCTCTCCACATCCACTCTATCTGTGCCCTCTGGTCCTAGACTCCCCCACTATAGGAAATATCCTCTCCACATCCACTCTATCTGTGTCCTCTGGTCCCAGACTCCCCCACTACAGGAAACATCCTCTCCAAATCCAATCTATCTGTGTCATATGGTCCTAGACTCCCTCACTACAGGAAACAACCTCTCCACATCCACTCTATCTGTGTCATATGGTCCTAGACTCCCTCACTACAGGAAACAACCTCTCCACATCCACTCTATCTGTGTCATATGGTCCTAGACTCCCTCACTACAGGAAACAACCTCTCCACATCCACTCTATCTGTGTCCTCTGGTCCCAGACTCCCCCACTACAGGAAACATCCTCTCCACATCCACTCTATCTGTGTCCTCTGGTCCTAGACTCCCCCACTACAGGAAACATCCTCCCCACATCCACTCTGTCTGTGTCCTCTGGTCCTAGACTCCCCACTACAGGAATCATCCTCTCCACATCCACTCTATATGTGTCCTCTAGTCCCAGACTCCCCCACTACAGGAATCATCCTCTCCACATCCACTCTATATGTGTCCTCTAGTCCCAGACTCCCCCACTACAGGAAACATCCTCTCCAAATCCACTCTATCTGTGTCCTCTGGTCCCAGACTCCCCCACTACAGGAAACATCCTCTCCAAATCCACTCTATCTGTGTCATATGGTCCTAGACTCCCTCACTACAGGAAACAACCTCTCCACATCCACTCTCTGTGACCTCTGGTCCTAGACTCCCCCACTACAGGAAATATCCTCTACACATCCACTCTATCTGTGTCCTCTGGTCCTAGACTACCCCAGTATAGGAAATAACCTCTCCACATCCACTCTATCTGAGTCCTCTGGTCCTATACTCCCCCAATACAGGAAACATCCTCTCCACATCCACTCTATCTGTGCCCTCTGGTCCTAGACTCCCCCACTAGGAAACATCCTCTCCACATCCACTCTATCTGTGCCCTCTGGTCCTAGACTCCTCCACTACAGGAAACATCCTCTCCACATCCACTCTATCTGTGTCCTCTGGTCCTAGACTCCCCCACTACAGGAAACATCCTCTCCACATCCACTCTATCTGTGTCCTCTGGTCCTAGACTCCCCCACTACAGGAAACATCCTCTCCACATCCACTCTATCTGTGTCCTCTGGTCCTAGACTCCCCCACTATATGAAACATCCTCTCCACATCCACTCTATCTGTGTCCTCTGGTCCTAGTCTCCCCGCTATAGAAAATATCCTCTCCACATTCACTCTATCTGTGTCCTCTGGTCCTAGACACCTCACTATAGAAAATATCCTCTCCACATCCACTCTATCTGTGTCCTCTGGTCCTAGACTCCCCCACTACAGGAAACATCATCTCCACATATACTCTATCTGTGTCCTCTGGTCCTAGACTCCACACTACAGGAATCATCCTCCCCACATCCACTCTGTCTGTGTCCTCTGGTCCTAGACCCCCCACTACAGGAATCATCCTCTCCACATCCACTCTATATGTGTCCTCTGGTCCCAGACTCCCCAACTACAGGAAACATCCTCTCCAAATCCACTCTATCTGTGTCATATGGTCCTAGACTCCCTCACTACAGGAAACAACCTCTCCACATCCACTCTATCTGTGACCTCTGGTCCTAGACTCCCCCACTACAGGAAATATCCTCTACACATCTACTCTATCTGTGTCCTCTGGTCCTAGACTCCCACAGTATAGGAAATATCCTCTCCACATCCACTCTATCTGAGTCCTCTGGTCCTATACTCCCCCAATACAGGAAACATCCTCTCCACATCCACTCTATCTGTGTCCTCTGGTCCTAGACTCCCCAATATAGAAAACGTCCACTACACATCCGCTCTATCTGTGACCTCTGGTCCTAGACTCCCCCACTACAGGAAACATCCTCTACACATCCACTCTATCTGTGTCCTCTGGTCCTAGACCCCTACTACAGGAAACATCCTCTCCACATCCACTCTGTCTGTATCCTCTTGTCTTAGACTCCCCCACTACAGGAAACATCCTCTCCACATCCACTCTATCTGTGCCCTCTGGTCCTAGACTCCCCCACTATAGGAAATATCCTCTCCACATCCACTCTATCTGTGTCCTCTGGTCCCAGACTCCCCCACTACAGGAAACATCCTCTCCAAATCCAATCTATCTCTGTCATATGGTCCTAGACTCCCTCACTACAGGAAATAACCTCTCCACATCCACTCTATCTGTGACCTCTGGTCCTAGACTCCCCCACTACAGGAATCATCCTCTCCACATCCACTCTATATGTGTCCTCTAGTCCCAGACTCCCCCACTACAGGAAACATCCTCTCCAAATCCACTCTATCTGTGTCCTCTGGTCCCAGACTCCCCCACTACAGGAAACATCCTCTCCAAATCCACTCTATCTGTGTCATATGGTCCTAGACTCCCTCACTACAGGAAACAACCTCTCCACATCCACTCTCTGTGACCTCTGGTCCTAGACTCCCCCACTACAGGAAATATCCTCTACACATCCACTCTATCTGTGTCCTCTGGTCCTAGACTACCCCAGTATAGGAAATATCCTCTCCACATCCACTCTATCTGAGTCCTCTGGTCCTATACTCCCCCAATACAGGAAACATCCTCTCCACATCCACTCTATCTGTGCCCTCTGGTCCTAGACTCCCCCACTAGGAAACATCCTCTCCACATCCACTCTATCTGTGCCCTCTGGTCCTAGACTCCTCCACTACAGGAAACATCCTCTCCACATCCACTCTATCTGTGTCCTCTGGTCCTAGACTCCCCCACTACAGGAAACATCCTCTCCACATCCACTCTATCTGTGTCCTCTGGTCCTAGACTCCCCCACTACAGGAAACATCCTCTCCACATCCACTCTATCTGTGTCCTCTGGTCCTAGACTCCCCCACTATATGAAACATCCTCTCCACATCCACTCTATCTGTGTCCTCTGGTCCTAGTCTCCCCGCTATAGAAAATATCCTCTCCACATTCACTCTATCTGTGTCCTCTGGTCCTAGACACCTCACTATAGAAAATATCCTCTCCACATCCACTCTATCTGTGTCCTCTGGTCCTAGACTCCCCCACTACAGGAAACATCCTCTCCACATATACTCTATCTGTGTCCTCTGGTCCTAGACTCCACACTACAGGAATCATCCTCCCCACATCCACTCTGTCTGTGTCCTCTGGTCCTAGACCCCCCACTACAGGAATCATCCTCTCCACATCCACTCTATATGTGTCCTCTGGTCCCAGACTCCCCCACTACAGGAAACATCCTCTCCAAATCCACTCTATCTGTGTCATATGGTCCTAGACTCCCTCACTACAGGAAACAACCTCTCCACATCCACTCTATCTGTGACCTCTGGTCCTAGACTCCCCCACTACAGGAAATATCCTCTACACATCTACTCTATCTGTGTCCTCTGGTCCTAGACTCCCACAGTATAGGAAATATCCTCTCCACATCCACTCTATCTGAGTCCTCTGGTCCTATACTCCCCCAATACAGGAAACATACTCTCCACATCCACTCTATCTGTGTCCTCTGGTCCTAGACTCCCCAATATAGAAAACGTCCACTACACATCCGCTCTATCTGTGACCTCTGGTCCTAGACTCCCCCACTACAGGAAACATCCTCTACACATCCACTCTATCTGTGTCCTCTGGTCCTAGACCCCTACTACAGGAAACATCCTCTCCAAATCCAATCTATCTGTGTCATATGGTCCTAGACTCCCTCACTACAGGAAACAACCTCTCCACATCCACTCTATCTGTGTCATATGGTCCTAGACTCCCTCACTACAGGAAACAACCTCTCCACATCCACTCTATCTGTGACCTCTGGTCCTAGACTCCCCCACTACAGGAAATATCCTCTACACATCTACTCTATCTGTGTCCTCTGGTCCTAGACTCCCACAGTATAGGAAATATCCTCTCCACATCCACTCGATCTGAGTCCTCTGGTCCTATACTCCCCCAATACAGGAAACAACCTCTCCACATCCACTCTATCTGTGTCCTCTGGTCCAAGACTCCCCCACTATATGAAACATCCTCTCCACATCCACTCTATCTGTGTCCTCTGGTCCTAGACTCCCCCACTACAGGAAACATCATCTCCACATCCACTCTATCTGTGTCCTCTGGTCCTAGACTCCCCCACTATAGGAAACATCCTCTCCACACCCACTCTATCTGTGTCCTCTGGTCCTAGACTCCCCAACTACAGGAAACATCATCTCCACATCCACTCTATCTGTGACCTCTGGTCCTAGACTCCCCCACTACAGGAAATATCCTCTACACATCTACTCTATCTGTGTCCTCTGGTCCTAGACTCCCACAGTATAGGAAATATCCTCTCCACATCCACTCTATCTGAGTCCTCTGGTCCTATACTCCCCCAATACAGGAAACATCCTCTCCACATCCACTCTATCTGTGTCCTCTGGTCCTAGACTCCCCAATATAGAAAACGTCCACTACACATCCGCTCTATCTGTGACCTCTGGTCCTAGACTCCCCCACTACAGGAAACATCCTCTACACATCCACTCTATCTGTGTCCTCTGGTCCTAGACCCCTACTACAGGAAACATCCTCTCCACATCCACTCTGTCTGTATCCTCTTGTCTTAGACTCCCCCACTACAGGAAACATCCTCTCCACATCCACTCTATCTGTGCCCTCTGGTCCTAGACTCCCCCACTATAGGAAATATCCTCTCCACATCCACTCTATCTGTGTCCTCTGGTCCCAGACTCCCCCACTACAGGAAACATCCTCTCCAAATCCAATCTATCTGTGTCATATGGTCCTAGACTCCCTCACTACAGGAAACAACCTCTCCACATCCACTCTATCTGTGTCATATGGTCCTAGACTCCCTCACTACAGGAAACAACCTCTCCACATCCACTCTATCTGTGACCTCTGGTCCTAGACTCCCCCACTACAGGAAATATCCTCTACACATCTACTCTATCTGTGTCCTCTGGTCCTAGACTCCCACAGTATAGGAAATATCCTCTCCACATCCACTCGATCTGAGTCCTCTGGTCCTATACTCCCCCAATACAGGAAACATCCTCTCCACATCCACTCTATCTGTGTCCTCTGGTCCAAGACTCCCCCACTATATGAAACATCCTCTCCACATCCACTCTATCTGTGTCCTCTGGTCCTAGACTCCCCCACTACAGGAAACATCATCTCCACATCCACTCTATCTGTGTCCTCTGGTCCTAGACTCCCCCACTATAGGAAACATCCTCTCCACACCCACTCTATCTGTGTCCTCTGGTCCTAGACTCCCCAACTACAGGAAACATCATCTCCACATCCACTCTATCTGTGTCCTCTGGTCCTAGACTCCCCCACTATAGGAAACATCCTCTCCACATCCACTCTATCTGTGTCCTCTGGTCCTAGTCTCCCCAACTACAGGAAACATCATCTCCACTTCCACTCTATCTGTGTCCTCTGGTCCTAGACTCCCCCACTACATGAAACATCCTCTCCACATCCACTCTATCTGTGTCCTCTGGTCCTAGACTCCCCCACTACAGGAAACATCATCTCCACATCCACTCTATCTGTGTCCTCTGGTCCTAGACTCCCCCACTATAGGAAACATCCTCTCCACATCCACTCTATCTGTATCCTCTGGTCCTAGACTCCCCAACTACAGGAAACATCATCTCCACATCCACTCTATCTGTGTCCACTGGTCCTAGACTCCCCCATTGCAGGAAAAATCTTCTCCACATCCACTCTATCTGGTCCTAGACTCCCCCACCAGGGGCAGCACACTTTCCCCATCCAGACTATCTGTGTCCTCTGCTCCTAGACTCCCCCACTACAGGAAACATCCTCTCCACATATACTCTATCTGTGTCCTCTGGTCCTAGACTCCCCCACTAGGAAACATCCTCTCCACATCCACTCTATCTGTGCCCTCTGGTCCTAGACTCCTCCACTACAGGAAACATCCTCTCCACATCCACTCTATCTGTGTCCTCTGGTCCTAGACTCCCCCACTACAGGAAACATCCTCTCCACATCCACTCTATCTGTGTCCTCTGGTCCTAGACTCCCCCACTACAGGAAACATCATCTCCACATCCACTCTATCTGTGTCCTCTGGTCCTAGACTCCCCCACTATAGGAAACATCCTCTCCAAACCCACTCTATCTGTGTCCTCTGGTCCTAGACTCCCCAACTACAGGAAACATCATCTCCACATCCACTCTATCTGTGTCCTCTGGTCCTAGACTCCCCCACTATAGGAAACATCCTCTCCTCATCCACTCTATCTGTGTCCTCTGGTCCTAGACTCCCCAACTACAGGAAACATCATCTCCACATCCACTCTCTCTGTGTCCTCTGGTCCTAGACTCCCCCACTATAGGAAACATCCTCTGCACATCCACTCTACCTGTGTCCTCTGTTCCTGGACTCCCCCACTACAGGAAACATCATCTCCACATCCACTCTATCTGTGTCCTCTGGTCCTGGACTCCCCCACTACAGGAAATATCCTCTACACATCTACTCTATCTGTGTCCTCTGGTCCTAGACTCCCACAGTATAGGAAATAACCTCTCCACATCCACTCTATCTGAGTCCTCTGGTCCTATACTCCCCCAATACAGGAAACATCCTCTCCACATCCACTCTATCTGTGTCCTCTGGTCCTAGACTCCCCAATATAGAAAACGTCCACTACACATCCGCTCTATCTGTGACCTCTGGTCCTAGACTCCCCCACTACAGGAAACATCCTCTATACATCCACTCTATCTGTGTCCTCTGGTCCTAGACTCCCCTACTACAGGAAACGTCCTCTCCACATCCACTCTGTCTGTATCCTCTTGTCTTAGACTCCCCCACTACAGGAAACATCCTCTCCACATCCACTCTATCTGTGCCCTCTGGTCCTAGACTCCCCCACTATAGGAAATATCCTCTCCCCATCCACTCTATCTGTGTCCTCTGGTCCCAGACTCCCCCACTACAGGAAACATCCTCTCCAAATCCACTCTATCTGTGTCATATGGTCCTAGACTCCCTCATTACAGGAAACAACCTCTCCACATCCACTCTATCTGTGACCTCTGGTCCTAGACTCCCCCACTACAGGAAATATCCTCTACACATCTACTCTATCTGTGTCCTCTGGTCCTAGACTCCCACAGTATAGGAAATATCCTCTCCACATCCACTCGATCTGAGTCCTCTGGTCCTATACTCCCCCAATACAGGAAACATCCTCTCCACATCCACTCTATCTGTGTCCTCTGGTCCTAGACTCCCCCACTATATGAAACATCCTCTCCACATCCACTCTATCTGTGTCCTCTGGTCCTAGACTCCCCCACTACAGGAAACATCATCTCCACATCCACTCTATCTGTGTCCTCTGGTCCTAGACTCCCCCACTATAGGAAACATCCTCTCCACTCCCACTCTATCTGTGTCCTCTGGTCCTAGACTCCCCAACTACAGGAAACATCATCTCCACATCCACTCTATCTGTGTCCTCTGGTCCTAGACTCCCCCACTATAGGAAACATCCTCTCCACATCCACTCTATCTGTGTCCTCTGGTCCTAGACTCCCCAACTACAGGAAACATCATCTCCACATCCACTCTATCTGTGTCCTCTGGTCCTAGACTCCCCCACTACATGAAACATCCTCTCCACATCCACTCTATCTGTGTCCTCTGGTCCTAGACTCCCCCACTACAGGAAACATCATCTCCACATCCACTCTATCTGTGTCCTCTGGTCCTAGACTCCCCAATATAGAAAACGTCCACTACACATCCGCTCTATCTGTGACCTCTGGTCCTAGACTCCCCCACTACAGGAAACATCCTCTACACATCCACTCTATCTGTGTCCTCTGGTCCTAGACCCCTACTACAGGAAACATCCTCTCCACATCCACTCTGTCTGTATCCTCTTGTCTTAGACTCCCCCACTACAGGAAACATCCTCTCCACATCCACTCTATCTGTGCCCTCTGGTCCTAGACTCCCCCACTATAGGAAATATCCTCTCCACATCCACTCTATCTGTGTCCTCTGGTCCCAGACTCCCCCACTACAGGAAACATCCTCTCCAAATCCAATCTATCTGTGTCATATGGTCCTAGACTCCCTCACTACAGGAAACAACCTCTCCACATCCACTCTATCTGTGTCATATGGTCCTAGACTCCCTCACTACAGGAAACAACCTCTCCACATCCACTCTATCTGTGACCTCTGGTCCTAGACTCCCCCACTACAGGAAATATCCTCTACACATCTACTCTATCTGTGTCCTCTGGTCCTAGACTCCCACAGTATAGGAAATATCCTCTCCACATCCACTCGATCTGAGTCCTCTGGTCCTATACTCCCCCAATACAGGAAACATCCTCTCCACATCCACTCTATCTGTGTCCTCTGGTCCTAGACTCCCCCACTATATGAAACATCCTCTCCACATCCACTCTATCTGTGTCCTCTGGTCCTAGACTCCCCCACTACAGGAAACATCATCTCCACATCCACTCTATCTGTGTCCTCTGGTCCTAGACTCCCCCACTATAGGAAACATCCTCTCCACACCCACTCTATCTGTGTCCTCTGGTCCTAGACTCCCCAACTACAGGAAACATCATCTCCACATCCACTCTATCTGTGTCCTCTGGTCCTAGACTCCCCCACTATAGGAAACATCCTCTCCACATCCACTCTATCTGTGTCCTCTGGTCCTAGACTCCCCAACTACAGGAAACATCATCTCCACTTCCACTCTATCTGTGTCCTCTGGTCCTAGACTCCCCCACTACATGAAACATCCTCTCCACATCCACTCTATCTGTGTCCTCTGGTCCTAGACACCCCCACTACAGGAAACATCATCTCCACATCCACTCTATCTGTGTCCTCTGGTCCTAGACTCCCCCACTATAGGAAACATCCTCTCCACATCCACTCTATCTGTATCCTCTGGTCCTAGACTCCCCAACTACAGGAAACATCATCTCCACATCCACTCTATCTGTGTCCACTGGTCCTAGACTCCCCCATTGCAGGAAAAATCTTCTCCACATCCACTCTATCTGGTCCTAGACTCCCCCACCAGGGGCAGCACACTTTCCCCATCCAGACTATCTGTGTCCTCTGCTCCTAGACTCCCCCACTACAGGAAACATCCTCTCCACATATACTCTATCTGTGTCCTCTGGTCCTAGACTCCCCCACTAGGAAACATCCTCTCCACATCCACTCTATCTGTGCCCTCTGGTCCTAGACTCCTCCACTACAGGAAACATCCTCTCCACATCCACTCTATCTGTGTCCTCTGGTCCTAGACTCCCCCACTACAGGAAACATCCTCTCCACATCCACTCTATCTGTGTCCTCTGGTCCTAGACTCCCCCACTACAGGAAACATCATCTCCACATCCACTCTATCTGTGTCCTCTGGTCCTAGACTCCCCCACTATAGGAAACATCCTCTCCACACCCACTCTATCTGTGTCCTCTGGTCCTAGACTCCCCAACTACAGGAAACATCATCTCCACATCCACTCTATCTGTTTCCTCTGGTCCTAGACTCCCCCACTATAGGAAACATCCTCTCCTCATCCACTCTATCTGTGTCCTCTGGTCCTAGACTTCCCAACTACAGGAAACATCATCTCCACATCCACTCTCTCTGTGTCCTCTGGTCCTAGACTCCCCCACTATAGGAAACATCCTCTGCACATCCACTCTACCTGTGTCCTCTGGTCCTGGACTCCCCCACTACAGGAAACATCATCTCCACATCCACTCTATCTGTGTCCTCTGGTCCTGGACTCCCCCACTACAGGAAATATCCTCTACACATCTACTCTATCTGTGTCCTCTGGTCCTAGACTCCCACAGTATAGGAAATATCCTCTCCACATCCACTCTATCTGAGTCCTCTGGTCCTATACTCCCCCAATACAGGAAACATCCTCTCCACATCCACTCTATCTGTGTCCTCTGGTCCTAGACTCCCCAATATAGAAAACGTCCACTACACATCCGCTCTATCTGTGACCTCTGGTCCTAGACTCCCCCACTACAGGAAACATCCTCTATACATCCACTCTATCTGTGTCCTCTGGTCCTAGACTCCCCTACTACAGGAAACGTCCTCTCCACATCCACTCTGTCTGTATCCTCTTGTCTTAGACTCCCCCACTACAGGAAACATCCTCTCCACATCCACTCTATCTGTGCCCTCTGGTCCTAGACTCCCCCACTATAGGAAATATCCTCTCCCCATCCACTCTATCTGTGTCCTCTGGTCCCAGACTCCCCCACTACAGGAAACATCCTCTCCAAATCCACTCTATCTGTGTCATATGGTCCTAGACTCCCTCACTACAGGAAACAACCTCTCCACATCCACTCTATCTGTGACCTCTGGTCCTAGACTCCCCCACTACAGGAAATATCCTCTACACATCTACTCTATCTGTGTCCTCTGGTCCTAGACTCCCACAGTATAGGAAATATCCTCTCCACATCCACTCGATCTGAGTCCTCTGGTCCTATACTCCCCCAATACAGGAAACATCCTCTCCACATCCACTCTATCTGTGTCCTCTGGTCCTAGACTCCCCCACGATATGAAACATCCTCTCCACATCCACTCTATCTGTGTCCTCTGGTCCTAGACTCCCCCACTACAGGAAACATCATCTCCACATCCACTCTATCTGTGTCCTCTGGTCCTAGACTCCCCCAATATAGGAAACATCCTCTCCACTCCCACTCTATCTGTGTCCTCTGGTCCTAGACTCCCCAACTACAGGAAACATCATCTCCACATCCACTCTATCTGTGTCGTCTGGTCCTAGACTCCCCCACTACAGGAAACATCATCATCTCCACATCCACTCTATCTGTGTCCTCTGGTCCTAGACTCCCCCACTATAGGAAACATCCTCTCCACACCCACTCTATCTGTGTCCTCTGGTCCTAGACTCCCCAACTACAGGAAACATCATCTCCACATCCACTCTATCTGAGTCCTCTGGTCCTATACTCCCCCAATACAGGAAACATCCTCTCCACTTCCACTCTATCTGTGTCCTCTGGTCCTAGACTCCCCAATATAGAAAACGTCCACTACACATCCGCTCTATCTGTGACCTCTGGTCCTAGACTCCCCAACTACAGGAAACATCATCTCCACATCCACTCTATCTGTGTCCACTGGTCCTAGACTCCCCCATTGCAGGAAAAATCTTCTCCACATCCACTCTATCTGGTCCTAGACTCCCCCACCAGGGGCAGCACACTTTCCCCATCCAGACTATCTGTGTCCTCTGCTCCTAGACTCCCCCACTACAGGAAACATCCTCTCCACATATACTCTATCTGTG
Organism: Hypanus sabinus; assembly: GCF_030144855.1. NCBI lineage: Eukaryota > Metazoa > Chordata > Chondrichthyes > Myliobatiformes > Dasyatidae > Hypanus > Hypanus sabinus. The sequence goes on from NW_026779109.1 coordinate 53,469, forward strand.
TCCTCTGGTCCTAGACTCCCCCACTAGGAAACATCCTCTCCACATCCACTCTATCTGTGCCCTCTGGTCCTAGACTCCTCCACTACAGGAAACATCCTCTCCACATCCACTCTATCTGTGTCCTCTGGTCCTAGACTCCCCCACTACAGGAAACATCCTCTCCACATCCACTCTATCTGTGTCCTCTGGTCCTAGACTCCCCAACTACAGGAAACATCATCTCCACATCCACTCTCTCTGTGTCCTCTGGTCCTAGACTCCCCCACTATAGGAAACATCCTCTGCACATCCACTCTATCTGTGTCCTCTGGTCCTGGACTCCCCCACTACAGGAAATATCCTCTACACATCTACTCTATCTGTGTCCTCTGGTCCTAGACTCCCACAGTATAGGAAATATCCTCTCCACATCCACTCTATCTGAGTCCTCTGGTCCTATACTCCCCCAATACAGGAAACATCCTCTCCACATCCACTCTATCTGTGTCCTCTGGTCCTAGACTCCCCAATATAGAAAACGTCCACTACACATCCGCTCTATCTGTGACCTCTGGTCCTAGACTCCCCCACTACAGGAAACATCCTCTATACATCCACTCTATCTGTGTCCTCTGGTCCTAGACTCCCCTACTACAGGAAACGTCCTCTCCACATCCACTCTGTCTGTATCCTCTTGTCTTAGACTCCCCCACTACAGGAAACATCCTCTCCACATCCACTCTATCTGTGCCCTCTGGTCCTAGACTCCCCCACTATAGGAAATATCCTCTCCCCATCCACTCTATCTGTGTCCTCTGGTCCCAGACTCCCCCACTACAGGAAACATCCTCTCCAAATCCACTCTATCTGTGTCATATGGTCCTAGACTCCCTCACTACAGGAAACAACCTCTCCACATCCACTCTATCTGTGACCTCTGGTCCTAGACTCCCCCACTACAGGAAATATCCTCTACACATCTACTCTATCTGTGTCCTCTGGTCCTAGACTCCCACAGTATAGGAAATATCCTCTCCACATCCACTCGATCTGAGTCCTCTGGTCCTATACTCCCCCAATACAGGAAACATCCTCTCCACATCCACTCTATCTGTGTCCTCTGGTCCTAGACTCCCCCACTATATGAAACATCCTCTCCACATCCACTCTATCTGTGTCCTCTGGTCCTAGACTCCCCCACTACAGGAAACATCATCTCCACATCCACTCTATCTGTGTCCTCTGGTCCTAGACTCCCCCACTATAGGAAACATCCTCTCCACTCCCACTCTATCTGTGTCCTCTGGTCCTAGACTCCCCAACTACAGGAAACATCATCTCCACATCCACTCTATCTGTGTCCTCTGGTCCTAGACTCCCCCACTATAGGAAACATCCTCTCCACATCCACTCTATCTGTGTCCTCTGGTCCTAGACTCCCCAACTACAGGAAACATCATCTCCACATCCACTCTATCTGTGTCCTCTGGTCCTAGACTCCCCCACTACATGAAACATCCTCTCCACATCCACTCTATCTGTGTCCTCTGGTCCTAGACTCCCCCACTACAGGAAACATCATCTCCACATCCACTCTATCTGGTCCTAGACTCCCCCACCAGGGGCAGCACACTTTCCCCATCCAGACTATCTGTGTCCTCTGCTCCTAGACTTCCCCACAACAGGAAACATCCTCTCCACATATACTCTATCTGTGTCCTCTGGTCCTAGACTCCCCCACTAGGAAACATCCTCTCCACATCCACTCTATCTGTGCCCTCTGGTCCTAGACTCCTCCACTACAGGAAACATCCTCTCCACATCCACTCTATCTGTGTCCTCTGGTCCCAGACTCCCCCACTACAGGAAACATCCTCTCCAAATCCAATCTATCTGTGTCATATGGTCCTAGACTCCCTCACTACAGGAAACAACCTCTCCACATCCACTCTATCTGTGACCTCTGGTCCTAGACTCCCCCACTACAGGAAATATCCTCTACACATCTACTCTATCTGTGTCCTCTGGTCCTAGACTCCCACAGTATAGGAAATATCCTCTCCACATCCACTCTATCTGAGTCCTCTGGTCCTATACTCCCCCAATACAGGAAACATCCTCTCCACATCCACTCTATCTGTGTCCTCTGGTCCTAGACTCCCCAATATAGAAAACGTCCACTACACATCCGCTCTATCTGTGACCTCTGGTCCTAGACTCCCCCACTACAGGAAACATCCTCTATACATCCACTCTATCTGTGTCCTCTGGTCCTAGACTCCCCTACTACAGGAAACATCCTCGCCACATCCACTCTGTCTGTATCCTCTTGTCTTAGACTCCCCCACTACAGGAAACATCCTCTCCACATCCACTCTATCTGTGCCCTCTGGTCCTAGACTCCCCCACTATAGGAAATATCCTCTCCACATCCACTCTATCTGTGTCCTCTGGTCCCAGACTCCCCCACTACAGGAAACATCCTCTCCAAATCCACTCTATCTGTGTCATATGATCCTAGACTCCCTCACTACAGGAAACAACCTCTCCACATCCACTCTATCTGTGACCTCTGGTCCTAGACTCCCCCACTACAGGAAATATCCTCTACACATCTACTCTATCTGTGTCCTCTGGTCCTAGACTCCCACAGTATAGGAAATATCCTCTCCACATCCACTCGATCTGAGTCCTCTGGTCCTATACTCCCCCAATACAGGAAACATCCTCTCCACATCCACTCTATCTGTGTCCTCTGGTCCTAGACTCCCCCACTATATGAAACATCCTCTCCACATCCACTCTATCTGTGTCCTCTGGTCCTAGACTCCCCCACTACAGGAAACATCATCTCCACATCCACTCTATCTGTGTCCTCTGGTCCTAGACTCCCCCACTATAGGAAACATCCTCTCCACACCCACTCTATCTGTGTCCTCTGGTCCTAGACTCCCCAACTACAGGAAACATCATCTCCACATCCACTCTATCTGTGTCCTCTGGTCCTAGACTCCCCCACTATAGGAAACATCCTCTCCACATCCACTCTATCTGTGTCCTCTGGTCCTAGACTCCCCAACTACAGGAAACATCATCTCCACATCCACTCTATCTGTGTCCTCTGGTCCTAGACTCCCCCACTACATGAAACATCCTCTCCACATCCACTCTATCTGTGTCCTCCTGTCCTAGACTCCCCCACTACAGGAAACATCATCTCCACATCCACTCTATCTGTGTCCTCTGGTCCTAGACTCCCCCACTATAGGAAACATCCTCTCCACATCCACTCTATCTGTATCCTCTGGTCCTAGACACCCCAACTACAGGAAACATCATCTCCACATCCACTCTATCTGTGTCCACTGGTCCTAGACTCCCCCATTGCAGGAAAAATCTTCTCCACATCCACTCTATCTGGTCCTAGACTCCCCCACCAGGGGCAGCACACTTTCCCCATCCAGACTATCTGTGTCCTCTGCTCCTAGACTCCCCCACTACAGGAAACATCCTCTCCACATATACTCTATCTGTGTCCTCTGGTCCTAGACTCCCCCACTAGGAAACATCCTCTCCACATCCACTCTATCTGTGCCCTCTGGTCCTAGACTCCTCCACTACAGGAAACATCCTCTCCACATCCACTCTATCTGTGTCCTCTGGTCCTAGACTCCCCCACTACAGGAAACATCCTCTCCACATCCACTCTATCTGTGTCCTCTGGACCTAGACTCCCCCACTACAGGAAACATCATCTCCACATCCACTCTATCTGTGTCCTCTGGTCCTAGACTCCCCCACTATAGGAAACATCCTCTCCACACCCACTCTATCTGTGTCCTCTGGTCCTAGACTCCCCAACTACAGGAAACTTCATCTCCACATCCACTCTATCTGTGTCCTCTGGTACTAGACTCCCCCACTATAGGAAACATCCTCTCCTCATCCACTCTATCTGTGTCCTCTGGTCCTAGACTCCCCAACTACAGGAAACATCATCTCCACATCCAGTCTCTCTGTGTCCTCTGGTCCTAGACTCCCCCACTATAGGAAACATCCTCTGCACATCCACTCTACCTGTGTCCTCTGGTCCTGGACTCCCCCACTACAGGAAACATCATCTCCACATCCACTCTATCTGTGTCCTCTGGTCCTGGACTCCCCCACTACAGGAAATATCCTCTACACATCTACTCTATCTGTGTCCTCTGGTCCTAGACTCCCACAGTATAGGAAATATCCTCTCCACATCCACTCTATCTGAGTCCTCTGGTCCTATACTCCCCCAATACAGGAAACATCCTCTCCACATCCACTCTATCTGTGTCCTCTGGTCCTAGACTCCCCAATATAGAAAACGTCCACTACACATCCGCTCTATCTGTGACCTCTGGTCCTAGACTCCCCCACTACAGGAAACATCCTCTATACATCCACTCTATCTGTGTCCTCTGGTCCTAGACTCCCCTACTACAGGAAACATCCTCTCCACATCCACTCTGTCTGTATCCTCTTGTCTTAGACTCCCCCACTACAGGAAACATCCTCTCCACATCCACTCTATCTGTGCCCTCTGGTCCTAGACTCCCCCACTATAGGAAATATCCTCTCCACATCCACTCTATCTGTGTCCTCTGGTCCCAGACTCCCCCACTACAGGAAACATCCTCTCCAAATCCACTCTATCTGTGTCATATGGTCCTAGACTCCCTCACTACAGGAAACAACCTCTCCACATCCACTCTATCTGTGACCTCTGGTCCTAGACTCCCCCACTACAGGAAATATCCTCTACACATCTACTCTATCTGTGTCCTCTGGTCCTAGACTCCCACAGTATAGGAAATATCCTCTCCACATCCACTCGATCTGAGTCCTCTGGTCCTATACTCCCCCAATACAGGAAACATCCTCTCCACATCCACTCTATCTGTGTCCTCTGGTCCTAGACTCCCCCACTATATGAAACATCCTCTCCACATCCACTCTATCTGTGTCCTCTGGTCCTAGACTCCCCCACTACAGGAAACATCATCTCCACATCCACTCTATCTGTGTCCTCTGGTCCTAGACTCCCCCACTATAGGAAACATCCTCTCCACACCCACTCTATCTGTGTCCTCTGGTCCTAGACTCCCCAACTACAGGAAACATCATCTCCACATCCACTCTATCTGTGTCCTCTGGTCCTAGACTCCCCCACTATAGGAAACATCCTCTCCACATCCACTCTATCTGTGTCCTCTGGTCCTAGACACCCCAACTACAGGAAACATCATCTCCACATCCACTCTATCTGTGTCCTCTGGTCCTAGACTCCCCCACTACAGGAAACATCATCTCCACATCCACTCTATCTGTGTCCTCTGGTCCTAGACTCCCCCACTATAGGAAACATCCTCTCCACATCCACTCTATCTGTATCCTCTGGTCCTAGACTCCCCAACTACAGGAAACATCATCTCCACATCCACTCTATCTGTGTCCACTGGTCCTAGACACCCCCATTGCAGGAAAAATCTTCTCCACATCCACTCTATCTGGTCCTAGACTCCCCCACCAGGGGCAGCACACTTTCCCCATCCAGACTATCTGTGTCCTCTGCTCCTAGACTTCCCCACTACAGGAAACATCCTCTCCACATATACTCTATCTGTGTCCTCTGGTCCTAGACTCCCCCACTAGGAAACATCCTCTCCACATCCACTCTATCTGTGCCCTCTGGTCCTATACTCCTCCACTACAGGAAACATCCTCTCCACATCCACACTATCTGTGTCCTCTGGTCCTAGACTCCACCACTACAGGAAACATCCTCTCCACATCCACTCTATCTGTGTCCTCTGGTCCTAGACTCCCCCACTACAGGAAACATCATCTCCACATCCACTCTATCTGTGTCCTCTGGTCCTAGACTCCCCCACTATAGGAAACATCCTCTCCACACCCACTCTATCTGTGTCCTCTGGTCCTAGACTCCCCAACTACAGGAAACATCATCTCCACATCCACTCTATCTGTGTCCTCTGGTCCTAGACTCCCCCACTATAGGAAACATCCTCTACTCATCCACTCTATCTGTGTCCTCTGGTCCTAGACTCCCCAACTACAGGAAACATCATCTCCACATCCACTCTCTCTGTGTCCTCTGGTCCTAGACTCCCCCACTATAGGAAACATCCTCTGCACATCCACTCTACCTGTGTCCTCTGGTCCTGGACTCCCCCACTACAGGAAACATCATCTCCACATCCACTCTATCTGTGTCCTCTGGTCCTAGACTCCCCACTACAGGACACATCCTTTCCACATCCACTTTATCAGTGTCCTCTTGTTCTAGACTCCCCAGTACAGGAAACATCCTCTCCACATCCACTCTATCTGTGTCCTCTGGTCCTAGACTCCCCGAGTATAGGAAATATCCTCTCCACATCCACTCTATCTGTGTCCTTTGGACCTAGACTCCCCCACTACAGGAAACATCCTCTCCACATCCACTCTATCTGTGTCCTCTGGTCCTAGACTCCCCCACTACAGGAAACATCATCTCCACATCCACTCTATCTGTGTCCTCTGGTCCTAGACTCCCCCAGTATAGGAAATATCCTCTCCACATCCACTCTATCTGAGTCCTCTGGTCCTATACTCCCCCAATACAGGAAACATCCTCTCCACATCCACTCTATCTGTGTCCTCTGGTCCTAGACTCCCCAATATAGAAAACGTCCACTACACATCCGCTCTATCTGTGACCTCTGGTCCTAGACTCCCCCACTACAGGAAACATCCTCTACACATCCACTCTATCTGTGTCCTCTGGTCCTAGACTCCCCCACTACAGGAAACATCCTCTCCACATCCACTGGGTCTGTATCCTCTTGTCTTAGACTCCCCCACTACAGGAAACATCCTCTCCACATACACTCTATCTGTGCCCTCTGGTCCAAGACTCCCCCACTATAGGAAATATCCTCTCCACATCCACTCTATCTGTGTCCTCTGGTCCTAGACTCCCCCACTAGGAAACATCCTCTCTACATCCACTCTATCTGTGTCCTCTGGTCCTAGACTCCCCCACTAGGAAACATCCTCTCCACATCCACTCTATCTGTGCCCTCTGGTCCTAGACTCCCCCACTACAGGAAATATCCTCTACACATCTACTCTATCTGTGTCCTCTGGTCCTAGACTCCCACAGTATAGGAAATATCCTCTCCACATCCACTCTATCTGAGTCCTCTGGTCCTATACTCCCCCAATACAGGAAACATCCTCTCCACATCCACTCTATCTGTGTCCTCTGGTCCTAGACTCCCCAATATAGAAAACGTCCACTACACATCCGCTCTATCTGTGACCTCTGGTCCTAGACTCCCCCACTACAGGAAACATCCTCTATACATCCACTCTATCTGTGTCCTCTGGTCCTAGACTCCCCTACTACAGGAAACATCCTCTCCACATCCACTCTGTCTGTATCCTCTTGTCTTAGACTCCCCCACTACAGGAAACATCCTCTCCACATCCACTCTATCTGTGCCCTCTGGTCCTAGACTCCCCCACTATAGGAAATATCCTCTCCACATCCACTCTATCTGTGTCCTCTGGTCCCAGACTCCCCCACTACAGGAAACATCCTCTCCAAATCCACTCTATCTGTGTCATATGGTCCTAGACTCCCTCACTACAGGAAACAACCTCTCCACATCCACTCTATCTGTGACCTCTGGTCCTAGACTCCCCCACTACAGGAAATATCCTCTACACATCTACTCTATCTGTGTCCTCTGGTCCTAGACTCCCACAGTATAGGAAATATCCTCTCCACATCCACTCGATCTGAGTCCTCTGGTCCTATACTCCCCCAATACAGGAAACATCCTCTCCACATCCACTCTATCTGTGTCCTCTGGTCCTAGACTCCCCCACTATATGAAACATCCTCTCCACATCCACTCTATCTGTGTCCTCTGGTCCTAGACTCCCCCACTACAGGAAACATCATCTCCACATCCACTCTATCTGTGTCCTCTGGTCCTAGACTCCCCCACTATAGGAAACATCCTCTCCACACCCACTCTATCTGTGTCCTCTGGTCCTAGACTCCCCAACTACAGGAAACATCATCTCCACATCCACTCTATCTGTGTCCTCTGGTCCTAGACTCCCCCACTATAGGAAACATCCTCTCCACATCCACTCTATCTGTGTCCTCTGGTCCTAGACACCCCAACTACAGGAAACATCATCTCCACATCCACTCTATCTGTGTCCTCTGGTCCTAGACTCCCCCACTACAGGAAACATCATCTCCACATCCACTCTATCTGTGTCCTCTGGTCCTAGACTCCCCCACTATAGGAAACATCCTCTCCACATCCACTCTATCTGTATCCTCTGGTCCTAGACTCCCCAACTACAGGAAACATCATCTCCACATCCACTCTATCTGTGTCCACTGGTCCTAGACACCCCCATTGCAGGAAAAATCTTCTCCACATCCACTCTATCTGGTCCTAGACTCCCCCACCAGGGGCAGCACACTTTCCCCATCCAGACTATCTGTGTCCTCTGCTCCTAGACTTCCCCACTACAGGAAACAGCCTCTCCACATATACTCTATCTGTGTCCTCTGGTCCTAGACTCCCCCACTAGGAAACATCCTCTCCACATCCACTCTATCTGTGCCCTCTGGTCCTATACTCCTCCACTACAGGAAACATCCTCTCCACATCCACTCTATCTGTGTCCTCTGGTCCTAGACTCCACCACTACAGGAAACATCCTCTCCACATCCACTCTATCTGTGTCCTCTGGTCCTAGACTCCCCCACTACAGGAAACATCATCTCCACATCCACTCTATCTGTGTCCTCTGGTCCTAGACTCCCCCACTATAGGAAACATCCTCTCCACACCCACTCTATCTGTGTCCTCTGGTCCTAGACTCCCCAACTACAGGAAACATCATCTCCACATCCACTCTATCTGTGTCCTCTGGTCCTAGACTCCCCCACTATAGGAAACATCCTCTACTCATCCACTCTATCTGTGTCCTCTGGTCCTAGACTCCCCAACTACAGGAAACATCATCTCCACATCCACTCTCTCTGTGTCCTCTGGTCCTAGACTCCCCCACTATAGGAAACATCCTCTGCACATCCACTCTACCTGTGTCCTCTGGTCCTGGACTCCCCCACTACAGGAAACATCATCTCCACATCCACTCTATCTGTGTCCTCTGGTCCTAGACTCCCCACTACAGGACACATCCTTTCCACATCCACTTTATCAGTGTCCTCTTGTTCTAGACTCCCCAGTACAGGAAACATCCTCTCCACATCCACTCTATCTGTGTCCTCTGGTCCTAGACTCCCCGAGTATAGGAAATATCCTCTCCACATCCACTCTATCTGTGTCCTTTGGACCTAGACTCCCCCACTACAGGAAACATCCTCTCCACATCCACTCTATCTGTGTCCTCTGGTCCTAGACTCCCCCACTACAGGAAACATCATCTCCACATCCACTCTATCTGTGTCCTCTGGTCCTAGACTCCCCCAGTATAGGAAATATCCTCTCCACATCCACTCTATCTGAGTCCTCTGGTCCTATACTCCCCCAATACAGGAAACATCCTCTCCACATCCACTCTATCTGTGTCCTCTGGTCCTAGACTCCCCAATATAGAAAACGTCCACTACACATCCGCTCTATCTGTGACCTCTGGTCCTAGACTCCCCCACTACAGGAAACATCCTCTACACATCCACTCTATCTGTGTCCTCTGGTCCTAGACTCCCCCACTACAGGAAACATCCTCTCCACATCCACTGGGTCTGTACCCTCTTGTCTTAGACTCCCCCACTACAGGAAACATCCTCTCCACATACACTCTATCTGTGCCCTCTGGTCCTAGACTCCCCCACTATAGGAAATATCCTCTCCACATCCACTCTATCTGTGTCCTCTGGTCCTAGACTCCCCCATTAGGAAACATCCTCTCTACATCCACTCTATCTGTGTCCTCTGGTCCTAGACTCCCCCACTAGGAAACATCCTCTCCACATCCACTCTATCTGTGCCCTCTGGTCCTAGACTCCCCCACTACAGGAAACATCCTCTCCACATATACTCTATCTGTGTCCTCTGGTCCTAGACTCCCCAACTACAGGAAACATCATCTCCACATCGACTCTCTCTGTGTCCTCTGGTCCTAGACTCCCCCACTATAGGAAACATCCTCTCCACATCCACTCTATCTGTGTCCTCTGGTCCTAGACTCCCCAACTACAGGAAACATCATCTCCACATCCACTCTCTCTGTGTCCTCTGGTCCTAGACTCCCCCACTATAGGAAACATCCTCTCCACATCCACTCTACCTGTGTCCTCTGGTCCTAGACTCCCCCACTACAGGAAACATCATCTCCACATCCACTCTATCTGTGTCCTCTGGTCCTAGACTCCCCCACTATAGGAAACATCCTCTCCACATCCACTCTATCTGTGTCCTCTGGTCCTAGACTCCCCAACTACAGGAAACATCATCTCCACATCCACTTTATCTGTGTCCTCTGGTCCTAGACTCCCCCACTATAGGAAACATCCTCTCCGCATCCACTCTATCTGTGTCCTCTGGTCCTAGACTCCACAAACACAGGAAACATCATCTCCACATCCACTCTATCTGTGTCCTCTGGTCCTAGACTCCCCCACTATATGAAACATCCTCTCCACATCCACTCTATCTGCGTCCTCTGTTCCTAGACTCCCCAACTACAGGAAACATCATCTCCACATCCACTCTATCTGTGTCCTCTGGTCCTAGACTCCCCCACTATAGGAAACATCCTCTCCACATCCACTCTATCTGTGTCCTCTGGTCCTAGACTCCCCAACTACAGGAAACATCATCTACACATCCACTCTCTCTGTGTCCTCTGGTCCTAGACTCCCCCACTATAGGAAACATCCTCTCCACATCCACTCTACCTGTGTCCTCTGGTCCTAGACTCCCCCACTACAGGAAACATCATCTCCACATCCACTCTATCTGTGTCCTCTGGTCCTAGACTCCCCCACTATAGGAAACATCCTCTCCACATCCACTCTATCTGTGTCCTCTGGTCCTAGACTCCCCAACTACAGGAAACATCATCTCCACATCCACTCTATCTGTGTCCTCTGGTCCTAGACTCCCCCACTATAGGAAACATCCTCTCCGCATCCACTCTATCTGTGTCCTCTGGTCCTAGACTCCACAAACACAGGAAACATCATCTCCACATCCACTCTATCTGTGTCCTCTGGTCCTAGACTCCCCCACTATATGAAACATCCTCTCCACATCCACTCTATCTGCGTCCTCTGTTCCTAGACTCCCCAACTACAGGAAACATCATCTCCACATCCACTCTATCTGTGTCCTCTGGTCCTAGACTCCCCCACTATATGAAACATCCTCTCCACATCCACTCTATCAGTGTCCTCTGGTCCTAGACTCCCCCACTACAGGAAACGTCATCTGCACATCCACTCTATCTGTGTCCTCTGGTCCTAGACTCCCCCACTATAGGAAACATCCTCTCCACATCCACTCTATCTGTGTCCTCTGGTCCTAGACTCCCCCACTACCGGAAACATACTCTCCACATCCACTCTATCTGTGTCCACAGGTCCTAGACTCCCCCACTACAGGAAACATCCTCTCCACATCCACTCTATCTGTGTCCTCTGGTCCTAGACTCCCCCACTACCGGAAACATCCTCTCCACATCCACTCTATCTGTGTCCTCTGGTCCTAGACTCCCCAACTACAGGAAACATCATCTCCACATCCACTCTCTCTGGTCCTAGACTCCCCCACTATAGGAAACATCCTCTCCACATCCACTCTACCTGTGTCCTCTGGTCCTAGACTCCCCCACTATAGGAAACATCCTCTCCACATCCACTCTATCTGTGTCCTCTGGTCCTAGACTCCCCCACTATAGGAAACATCCTCTCCACATCCACTCTATCTGTGTCCTATGGTCCTAGACTCCCCAACTACAGGAAACCTCATCTCCACATCCACTCTGTCTGTATCCTCTTGTCTTAGACTCCCCCACTACAGGAAACATCCTCTCCACATCCACTCTATCTGTGCCCTCTGGTCCTAGACTCCCCCACTATAGGAAATATCCTCTCCACATCCACTCTATCTGTGTCCTCTGGTCCCAGACTCCCCCACTACAGGAAACATCCTCTCCAAATCCACTCTATCTGTGTCATATGGTCCTAGACTCCCTCACTACAGGAAACAACCTCTCCACATCCACTCTATCTGTGACCTCTGGTCCTAGACTCCCCCACTACAGGAAATATCCTCTACACATCTACTCTATCTGTGTCCTCTGGTCCTAGACTCCCACAGTATAGGAAATATCCTCTCCACATCCACTCGATCTGAGTCCTCTGGTCCTATACTCCCCCAATACAGGAAACATCCTCTCCACATCCACTCTATCTGTGTCCTCTGGTCCTAGACTCCCCCACTATATGAAACATCCTCTCCACATCCACTCTATCTGTGTCCTCTGGTCCTAGACTCCCCCACTACAGGAAACATCATCTCCACATCCACTCTATCTGTGTCCTCTGGTCCTAGACTCCCCCACTATAGGAAACATCCTCTCCACACCCACTCTATCTGTGTCCTCTGGTCCTAGACTCCCCAACTACAGGAAACATCATCTCCACATCCACTCTATCTGTGTCCTCTGGTCCTAGACTCCCCCACTATAGGAAACATCCTCTCCACATCCACTCTATCTGTGTCCTCTGGTCCTAGACACCCCAACTACAGGAAACATCATCTCCACATCCACTCTATCTGTGTCCTCTGGTCCTAGACTCCCCCACTACAGGAAACATCATCTCCACATCCACTCTATCTGTGTCCTCTGGTCCTAGACTCCCCCACTATAGGAAACATCCTCTCCACATCCACTCTATCTGTATCCTCTGGTCCTAGACTCCCCAACTACAGGAAACATCATCTCCACATCCACTCTATCTGTGTCCACTGGTCCTAGACACCCCCATTGCAGGAAAAATCTTCTCCACATCCACTCTATCTGGTCCTAGACTCCCCCACCAGGGGCAGCACACTTTCCCCATCCAGACTATCTGTGTCCTCTGCTCCTAGACTTCCCCACTACAGGAAACATCCTCTCCACATATACTCTATCTGTGTCCTCTGGACCTAGACTCCCCCACTAGGAAACATCCTCTCCACATCCACTCTATCTGTGCCCTCTGGTCCTATACTCCTCCACTACAGGAAACATCCTCTCCACATCCACTCTATCTGTGTCCTCTGGTCCTAGACTCCACCACTACAGGAAACATCCTCTCCACATCCACTCTATCTGTGTCCTCTGGTCCTAGACTCCCCCACTACAGGAAACATCATCTCCACATCCACTCTATCTGTGTCCTCTGGTCCTAGACTCCCCCACTATAGGAAACATCCTCTCCACACCCACTCTATCTGTGTCCTCTGGTCCTAGACTCCCCAACTACAGGAAACATCATCTCCACATCCACTCTATCTGTGTCCTCTGGTCCTAGACTCCCCCACTATAGGAAACATCCTCTACTCATCCACTCTATCTGTGTCCTCTGGTCCTAGACTCCCCAACTACAGGAAACATCATCTCCACATCCACTCTCTCTGTGTCCTCTGGTCCTAGACTCCCCCACTATAGGAAACATCCTCTGCACATCCACTCTACCTGTGTCCTCTGGTCCTGGACTCCCCCACTACAGGAAACATCATCTCCACATCCACTCTATCTGTGTCCTCTGGTCCTAGACTCCCCACTACAGGACACATCCTTTCCACATCCACTTTATCAGTGTCCTCTTGTTCTAGACTCCCCAGTACAGGAAACATCCTCTCCACATCCACTCTATCTGTGTCCTCTGGTCCTAGACTCCCCGAGTATAGGAAATATCCTCTCCACATCCACTCTATCTGTGTCCTTTGGACCTAGACTCCCCCACTACAGGAAACATCCTCTCCACATCCACTCTATCTGTGTCCTCTGGTCCTAGACTCCCCCACTACAGGAGACATCCTCCACACATCCACTCTGTCTGTGTCCTCTGGTCCTAGACCCCCCACTACAGGAATCATCCTCTCCACATCCACTCTATATGTGTCCTCTGGTCCCAGACTCCCCCACTACAGGAAATATCCTCTACACATCCACTCTATCTGTGTCCTCTGGTCCTAGACTCCCCCAGTATAGGAAATATCCTCTCCACATCCACTCTATCTGAGTCCTCTGGTCCTATACTCCCCCAATACAGGAAACATCCTCTCCACATCCACTCTATCTGTGTCCTCTGGTCCTAGACTCCCCAATATAGAAAACGTCCACTACACATCCGCTCTATCTGTGACCTCTGGTCCTAGACTCCCCCACTACAGGAAACATCCTCTACACATCCACTCTATCTGTGTCCTCTGGTCCTAGACTCCCCCACTACAGGAAACATCCTCTCCACATCCACTGGGTCTGTATCCTCTTGTCTTAGACTCCCCCACTACAGGAAACATCCTCTCCACATACACTCTATCTGTGCCCTCTGGTCCTAGACTCCCCCACTATAGGAAATATCCTCTCCACATCCACTCTATCTGTGTCCTCTGGTCCTAGACTCCCCCACTAGGAAACATCCTCTCTACATCCACTCTATCTGTGTCCTCTGGTCCTAGACTCCCCCACTAGGAAACATCCTCTCCACATCCACTCTATCTGTGCCCTCTGGTCCTAGACTCCCCCACTACAGGAAACATCCTCTCCACATATACTCTATCTGTGTCCTCTGGTCCTAGACTCCCCAACTACAGGAAACATCATCTCCACATCGACTCTCTCTGTGTCCTCTGGTCCTAGACTCCCCCACTATAGGAAACATCCTCTCCACATCCACTCTATCTGTGTCCTCTGGTCCTAGACTCCCCAACTACAGGAAACATCATCTCCACATCCACTCTCTCTGTGTCCTCTGGTCCT
Organism: Hypanus sabinus; assembly: GCF_030144855.1. NCBI lineage: Eukaryota > Metazoa > Chordata > Chondrichthyes > Myliobatiformes > Dasyatidae > Hypanus > Hypanus sabinus. The sequence goes on from NW_026779109.1 coordinate 68,517, forward strand.
AGACTCCCCCACTATAGGAAACATCCTCTCCACATCCACTCTACCTGTGTCCTCTGGTCCTAGACTCCCCCACTACAGGAAACATCATCTCCACATCCACTCTATCTGTGTCCTCTGGTCCTAGACTCCCCCACTATAGGAAACATCCTCTCCACATCCACTCTATCTGTGTCCTCTGGTCCTAGACTCCCCAACTACAGGAAACATCATCTCCACATCCACTCTATCTGTGTCCTCTGGTCCTAGACTCCCCCACTATAGGAAACATCCTCTCCGCATCCACTCTATCTGTGTCCTCTGGTCCTAGACTCCACAAACACAGGAAACATCATCTCCACATCCACTCTATCTGTGTCCTCTGGTCCTAGACTCCCCCACTATATGAAACATCCTCTCCACATCCACTCTATCTGCGTCCTCTGTTCCTAGACTCCCCAACTACAGGAAACATCATCTCCACATCCACTCTATCTGTGTCCTCTGGTCCTAGACTCCCCCACTATAGGAAACATCCTCTCCACATCCACTCTATCTGTGTCCTCTGGTCCTAGACTCCCCCACTATAGGAAACATCCTCTCCACATCCACTCTATCTGTGTCCTCTGGTCCTAGACTCCCCAACTACAGGAAACATCATCTCCACATCCACTCTATCTGTGTCCTCTGGTCCTAGACTCCCCCACTATAGGAAACATCCTCTCCGCATCCACTCTATCTGTGTCCTCTGGTCCTAGACTCCACAAACACAGGAAACATCATCTCCACATCCACTCTATCTGTGTCCTCTGGTCCTAGACTCCCCCACTATATGAAACATCCTCTCCACATCCACTCTATCTGCGTCCTCTGTTCCTAGACTCCCCAACTACAGGAAACATCATCTCCACATCCACTCTATCTGTGTCCTCTGGTCCTAGACTCCCCCACTATAGGAAACATCCTCTCCACATCCACTCTATCTGTGTCCTCTGGTCCTAGACTCCCCAACTACAGGAAACATCATCTCCACATCCACTCTCTCTGTGTCCTCTGGTCCTAGACTCCCCCACTATAGGAAACATCCTCTCCACATCCACTCTACCTGTGTCCTCTGGTCCTAGACTCCCCCACTACAGGAAACATCATCTCCACATCCACTCTATCTGTGTCCTCTGGTCCTAGACTCCCCCACTATAGGAAACATCCTCTCCACATCCACTCTATCTGTGTCCTCTGGTCCTAGACTCCCCAACTACAGGAAACATCATCTCCACATCCACTCTATCTGTGTCCTCTGGTCCTAGACTCCCCCACTATAGGAAACATCCTCTTCGCATCCACTCTATCTGTGTCCTCTGGTCCTAGACTCCACAAACACAGGAAACATCATCTCCACATCCACTCTATCTGTGTCCTCTGGTCCTAGACTCCCCCACTATATGAAACATCCTCTCCACATCCACTCTATCTGCGTCCTCTGTTCCTAGACTCCCCAACTACAGGAAACATCATCTCCACATCCACTCTATCTGTGTCCTCTGGTCCTAGACTCCCCCACTATATGAAACATCCTCTCCACATCCACTCTATCAGTGTCCTCTGGTCCTAGACTCCCCCACTACAGGAAACGTCATCTGCACATCCACTCTATCTGTGTCCTCTGGTCCTAGACTCCCCCACTATAGGAAACATCCTCTCCACATCCACTCTATCTGTGTCCTCTGGTCCTAGACTCCCCCATTGCAGGAAAAATCTTCTCCACATCCACTCTATCTGGTCCTAGACTCCCCCACCAGGGGCAGCACACTTTCCCCATCCACTCTATCTGTGCCATCTGGTCCTAGACTCCTCCACTACAGGAAACATCCTCTCCACATCCACTCTATCTGTGTCCTCTGGTCCTAGACTCCCCCACTACCGGAAACATACTCTCCACATCCACTCTATCTGTGTCCACTGGTCCTTGACTCCCCCACTACAGGAAACATCCTCTCCACATCCACTCTATCTGTGTCCTCTGGTCCTAGACTCCCCCACTACCGGAAACATCCTCTCCACATCCACTCTATCTGTGTCCTCTGGTCCTAGACTCCCCAACTACAGGAAACATCATCTCCACATCCACTCTCTCTGGTCCTAGACTCCCCCACTATAGGAAACATCCTCTCCACATCCACTCTACCTGTGTCCTCTGGTCCTAGACTCCCCCACTATAGGAAACATCCTCTCCACATCCACTCTATCTGTGTCCTCTGGTCCTAGACTCCCCCACTATAGGAAACATCCTCTCCACATCCACTCTATCTGTGTCCTATGGTCCTAGACTCCCCAACTACAGGAAACCTCATCTCCACATCCACTCTATCTGTGTCCTATGGTCCTAGACTCCCCCACTATAGGAAACATCCTCTCCGCATCCACTCTATCTGTGTCCTCTGGTCCTAGACTCCCCAAACACAGGAAACATCATCTCCACATCCACTCTATCTGTGTCCTCTGGTCCTAGACTCCCCAGCTACAGGAAACAACATCTCCACATCCACTCTATCTGTGTCCTCTGGTCCTAGACTCCCCCACTATATGAAACATCCTCTCCACATCCACTCTATCTGTGTCCTCTGGTCCTAGACTCCCCCACTACAGGAAACATCATCTCCACATCCACTCTATCTGTGTTCTCTGGTCCTAGACTCCCCCACTATAGGAAACATCCTCTCCACATCCACTCTATCTGTGTCCTCTGGTCCTAGACTCCCCAACTACAGGAAACATCATCTCCACATCCACTCTATCTGTGTCCACTGGTCCTAGACTCCCCCATTGCATAAAAAATCTTCTCCACATCCACTCTATTTGGTCCTAGACTCCCCCACCAGGGGCAGCACACTTTCCCCATCCAGTCTATCTGTGTCCTCTGGTCCTAGACTCCCCCACTACAGGAAACATCCTCTCCACATATATCTATCTGTGTCCTCTGGTCCTAGACTCCCCACTACAGGACACATCCTTTCCACATCCACTTTATCAGTGTCCTCTTGTTCTAGACTCCCCAGTACAGGAAACATCCTCTCCACATCCACTCTATCTGTGTCCTCTGGTCCTAGACTCCCCCACTATAGGAAACATCCTCTCCACATCCACTCTATCTGTGTCCTCTGGTCCTAGACTCCCCCACTACAGGAAACATCATCTCCACATCCACTCTATCTGTGTCCTCTGGTCCCAGACTCCCCCACTATAGGAAACATCCTCTCCACATTAACTCTATCTGTGTCCTCTGGTCCTAGACTCCCCAACTACAGGAAACATCATCTCCACATCCACTCTATCTGTGTCCTCTGCTCCTTGACTCCCCCACTATAGGAAACATCCTCTCCACATCCACTCTATCTGTGTCCTCTGGTCCTAGACTCCCCCATTGCAGGAAAAATCTTCTCCACATCCACTCTATCTGGTCCTAGACTCCCCCACCAGGGGCAGCACACTTTCCCCATCCACTCTATCTGTGCCATCTGGTCCTAGACTCCTCCACTACAGGAAACATCCTCTCCACATCCACTCTATCTGTGTCCTCTGGTCCTAGACTCCCCCACTACCGGAAACATCCTCTCCACATCCACTCTATCTGTGTCCACTGGTCCTAGACTCCCCCACTACAGGAAACATCCTCTCCACATCCACTCTATCTGTGTCCACTGGTCCTAGACTCCCCCACTACCGGAAACATCCTCTCCACATCCACTCTATCTGTGTCCTCTGGTCCTAGACTCCCCAACTACAGGAAACATCATCTCCACATCCACTCTCTCTGGTCCTAGACTCCCCCACTATAGGAAACATCCTCTCCACATCCACTCTACCTGTGTCCTCTGGTCCTAGACTCCCCCACTATAGGAAACATCCTCTCCACATCCACTCTATCTGTGTCCTCTGGTCCTAGACTCCCCCACTATAGGAAACATCCTCTCCACATCCACTCTATCTGTGTCCTATGGTCCTAGACTCCCCAACTACAGGAAACCTCATCTCCACATCCACTCTATCTGTGTCCTATGGTCCTAGACTCCCCCACTATAGGAAACATCCTCTCCGCATCCACTCTATCTGTGTCCTCTGGTCCTAGATTCCCCAAACACAGGAAACATCATCTCCACATCCACTCTATCTGTGTCCTCTGGTCCTAGACTCCCCAACTACAGGAAACATCATCTCCACATCCACTCTATCTGTGTCCTCTGGTCCTAGACTCCCCCACTATATGAAACATCCTCTCCACATCCACTCTATCTGTGTCCTCTGGTCCTAGACTCCCCCACTACAGGAAACATCATCTCCACATCCACTCTATCTGTGTTCTCTGGTCCTAGACTCCCCCACTATTGGAAACATCCTCTCCACATCCACTCTATCTGTGTCCTCTGGTCCTAGACTCCCCAACTACAGGAAACATCCTCTCCTCATCCACTCTATCTGTGTCCTCTGGTCCTAGACTCCCCAACTACAGGAAACATCTTCTCCACATCCACTCTATCTGGTCCTAGACTCCCCCACCAGGGGCAGCACACTTTCCCCATCCAGTCTATCTGTGTCCTCTGGTCCTAGACTCCCCCACTACAGGAAACATCCTCTCCACATATACTCTATCTGTGTCCTCTGGTCCTAGACTCCCCACTACAGGACACATCCTTTCCACATCCACTTTATCAGTGTCCTCTTGTTCTAGACTCCCCAGTACAGGAAACATCCTCTCCACATCCACTCTATCTGTGTCCTCTGGTCCTAGACTCCCCCACTATAGGAAACATCCTCTCCACATCCACTCTATCTGTGTCCTCTGGTCCTAGACTCCCCCACTACAGGAAACATCATCTCCACATCCACTCTATCTGTGTCCTCTGGTCCCAGACTCCCCCACTATAGGAAACATCCTCTCCACATTAACTCTATCTGTGTCCTCTGGTCCTAGACTCCCCAACTACAGGAAACATCATCTCCACATCCACTCTATCTGTGTCCTCTGGTCCTTGACTCCCCCACTATAGGAAACATCCTCTCCACATCCACTCTATCTGTGTCCTCTCGTCCTAGACTCCCCAACTACAGGAAACATCATCTCCACATCCACTCTATCTGTGTCCTCTGGTCCTAGACTCCCCCACTATAGGAAACATCCTCTCCACATCCACTCTATCTGTGTCCTCTGGTCCTAGACTCCCCCACTACAGGAAACATCATCTCCACCCACTCTATCTGTGTCCTCTGGTCCTAGACTCCCCCACCATAGGAAACATCCTCTCCACATCCACTCTATCTGTGTCCTCTGGTCCAAGACTCCCCAACTACAGGAAACATCATCTCCACATCCACTCTCTCTCTGTCCTCTGGTCCTAGACTCCCCCACTATAGGAAACATCCTCTCCACATCCACTCTACCTGTGTCCTCTGGTCCTAGACTCCCCCACTACAGGAAACATCATCTCCACATCCACTCTATCTGTGTCCTCTGGTCCTAGACTCCCCCACTATAGGAAACATCCTCTCCACATCCACTCTATCTGTGTCCTCTGGTCCTAGACTCCCCAACTACAGGAAACATCATCTCCACATCCACTCTATCTGTGTCCTCTGGTCCTAGACTCCCCCACTATAGGAAACATCCTCTCCGCATCTACTCTATCTGTGTCCTCTGGTCCTAGACTCCCCAACTACAGGAAACATCATCTCCACATCCACTCTATCTGTGTCCTCTGGTCCTAGACTCCCCCACTATATGAAACATCCTCTCCACATCCACTCTATCTGTGTCCTCTGGTCCTAGACTCCCCCACTATAGGAAACATCCTCTCCACATCCACTCTATCTGTGTCCTCTGGTCCTAGACTCCCCAACTACAGGAAACATCATCTCCACATCCACTCTATCTGTGTCCTCTGGTCCTAGACTCCCCCACTATATGAAACATCCTCTCCACATCCACTCTATCTGTGTCCTCTGGTCCTAGACTCCCCCACTACAGGAAACATCCTCTCCACATCCACTCTATCTGTGTCCTCTGGTCCTAGACTCCCCAACTACAGGAAACATCATCTCCACATCCACTCTATCTGTGTCCTCTGGTCCTTGACTCCCCCACTATAGGAAACATCCTCTCCACATCCACTCTATCTGTGTCCTCTCGTCCTAGACTCCCCAACTACAGGAAACATCATCTCCACATCCACTCTATCTGTGTCCTCTGGTCCTAGACTCCCCCACTATAGGAAACATCCTCTCCACATCCACTCTATCTGTGTCCTCTGGTCCTAGACTCCCCCACTACAGGAAACATCATCTCCACCCACTCTATCTGTGTCCTCTGGTCCTAGACTCCCCCACTATATGAAACATCATCTCCACATCCACTCTATCTGTGTCCTCTGGTCCCAGACTCCCCCACTATAGGAAACATCCTCTCCACATTAACTCTATCTGTGTCCTCTGGTCCTAGACTCCCCAACTACAGGAAACATCATCTCCACATCCACTCTATCTGTGTCCTCTGCTCCTTGACTCCCCCACTATAGGAAACATCCTCTCCACATCCACTCTATCTGTGTCCTCTGGTCCTAGACTCCCCCATTGCAGGAAAAATCTTCTCCACATCCACTCTATCTGGTCCTAGACTCCCCCACCAGAGGCAGCACACTTTCCCCATCCACTCTATCTGTGCCATCTGGTCCTAGACTCCTCCACTACAGGAAACATCCTCTCCACATCCACTCTATCTGTGTCCTCTGGTCCTAGACTCCCCCACTACCGGAAACATCCTCTCCACATCCACTCTATCTGTGTCCACTGGTCCTAGACTCCCCCACTACAGGAAACATCCTCTCCACATCCACTCTATCTGTGTCCACTGGTCCTAGACTCCCCCACTACCGGAAACATCCTCTCCACATCCACTCTATCTGTGTCCTCTGGTCCTAGACTCCCCAACTACAGGAAACATCATCTCCACATCCACTCTCTCTGGTCCTAGACTCCCCCACTATAGGAAACATCCTCTCCACATCCACTCTACCTGTGTCCTCTGGTCCTAGACTCCCCCACTATAGGAAACATCCTCTCCACATCCACTCTATCTGTGTCCTCTGGTCCTAGACTCCCCCACTATAGGAAACATCCTCTCCACATCCACTCTATCTGTGTCCTATGGTCCTAGACTCCCCAACTACAGGAAACCTCATCTCCACATCCACTCTATCTGTGTCCTATGGTCCTAGACTCCCCCACTATAGGAAACATCCTCTCCGCATCCACTCTATCTGTGTCCTCTGGTCCTAGATTCCCCAAACACAGGAAACATCATCTCCACATCCACTCTATCTGTGTCCTCTGGTCCTAGACTCCCCAACTACAGGAAACATCATCTCCACATCCACTCTATCTGTGTCCTCTGGTCCTAGACTCCCCCACTATATGAAACATCCTCTCCAGATCCACTCTATCTGTGTCCTCTGGTCCTAGACTCCCCCACTACAGGAAACATCATCTCCACATCCACTCTATCTGTGTTCTCTGGTCCTAGACTCCCCCACTATTGGAAACATCCTCTCCACATCCACTCTATCTGTGTCCTCTGGTCCTAGACTCCCCAACTACAGGAAACATCCTCTCCTCATCCACTCTATCTGTGTCCTCTGGTCCTAGACTCCCCAACTACAGGAAACATCTTCTCCACATCCACTCTATCTGGTCCTAGACTCCCCCACCAGGGGCAGCACACTTTCCCCATCCAGTCTATCTGTGTCCTCTGGTCCTAGACTCCCCCACTACAGGAAACATCCTCTCCACATATACTCTATCTGTGTCCTCTGGTCCTAGACTCCCCACTACAGGACACATCCTTTCCACATCCACTTTATCAGTGTCCTCTTGTTCTAGACTCCCCAGTACAGGAAACATCCTCTCCACATCCACTCTATCTGTGTCCTCTGGTCCTAGACTCCCCCACTATAGGAAACATCCTCTCCACATCCACTCTATCTGTGTCCTCTGGTCCTAGACTCCCCCACTACAGGAAACATCATCTCCACATCCACTCTATCTGTGTCCTCTGGTCCCAGACTCCCCCACTATAGGAAACATCCTCTCCACATTAACTCTATCTGTGTCCTCTGGTCCTAGACTCCCCAACTACAGGAAACATCATCTCCACATCCACTCTATCTGTGTCCTCTGGTCCTTGACTCCCCCACTATAGGAAACATCCTCTCCACATCCACTCTATCTGTGTCCTCTCGTCCTAGACTCCCCAACTACAGGAAACATCATCTCCACATCCACTCTATCTGTGTCCTCTGGTCCTAGACTCCCCCACTATAGGAAACATCCTCTCCACATCCACTCTATCTGTGTCCTCTGGTCCTAGACTCCCCCACTACAGGAAACATCATCTCCACCCACTCTATCTGTGTCCTCTGGTCCTAGACTCCCCCACCATAGGAAACATCCTCTCCACATCCACTCTATCTGTGTCCTCTGGTCCAAGACTCCCCAACTACAGGAAACATCATCTCCACATCCACTCTCTCTCTGTCCTCTGGTCCTAGACTCCCCCACTATAGGAAACATCCTCTCCACATCCACTCTACCTGTGTCCTCTGGTCCTAGACTCCCCCACTACAGGAAACATCATCTCCACATCCACTCTATCTGTGTCCTCTGGTCCTAGACTCCCCCACTATAGGAAACATCCTCTCCACATCCACTCTATCTGTGTCCTCTGGTCCTAGACTCCCCAACTACAGGAAACATCATCTCCACATCCACTCTATCTGTGTCCTCTGGTCCTAGACTCCCCCACTATAGGAAACATCCTCTCCGCATCTACTCTATCTGTGTCCTCTGGTCCTAGACTCCCCAACTACAGGAAACATCATCTCCACATCCACTCTATCTGTGTCCTCTGGTCCTAGACTCCCCCACTATATGAAACATCCTCTCCACATCCACTCTATCTGTGTCCTCTGGTCCTAGACTCCCCCACTATAGGAAACATCCTCTCCACATCCACTCTATCTGTGTCCTCTGGTCCTAGACTCCCCAACTACAGGAAACATCATCTCCACATCCACTCTATCTGTGTCCTCTGGTCCTAGACTCCCCCACTATATGAAACATCCTCTCCACATCCACTCTATCTGTGTCCTCTGGTCCTAGACTCCCCCACTACAGGAAACATCCTCTCCACATCCACTCTATCTGTGTCCTCTGGTCCTAGACTCCCCAACTACAGGAAACATCATCTCCACATCCACTCTCTCTGGTCCTAGACTCCCCCACTATAGGAAACATCCTCTCCACATCCACTCTACCTGTGTCCTCTGGTCCCAGACTCCCCCACTATAGGAAACATCCTCTCCACATTAACTCTATCTGTGTCCTCTGGTCCTAGACTCCCCAACTACAGGAAACATCATCTCCACATCCACTCTATCTGTGTCCTCTGGTCCTTGACTCCCCCACTATAGGAAACATCCTCTCCACATCCACTCTATCTGTGTCCTCTCGTCCTAGACTCCCCAACTACAGGAAACATCATCTCCACATCCACTCTATCTGTGTCCTCTGGTCCTAGACTCCCCCACTATAGGAAACATCCTCTCCACATCCACTCTATCTGTGTCCTCTGGTCCTAGACTCCCCCACTACAGGAAACATCATCTCCACCCACTCTATCTGTGTCCTCTGGTCCTAGACTCCCCCACCATAGGAAACATCCTCTCCACATCCACTCTATCTGTGTCCTCTGGTCCAAGACTCCCCAACTACAGGAAACATCATCTCCACATCCACTCTCTCTCTGTCCTCTGGTCCTAGACTCCCCCACTATAGGAAACATCCTCTCCACATCCACTCTACCTGTGTCCTCTGGTCCTAGACTCCCCCACTACAGGAAACATCATCTCCACATCCACTCTATCTGTGTCCTCTGGTCCTAGACTCCCCCACTATAGGAAACATCCTCTCCACATCCACTCTATCTGTGTCCTCTGGTCCTAGACTCCCCAACTACAGGAAACATCATCTCCACATCCACTCTATCTGTGTCCTCTGGTCCTAGACTCCCCCACTATAGGAAACATCCTCTCCGCATCTACTCTATCTGTGTCCTCTGGTCCTAGACTCCCCAACTACAGGAAACATCATCTCCACATCCACTCTATCTGTGTCCTCTGGTCCTAGACTCCCCCACTATATGAAACATCCTCTCCACATCCACTCTATCTGTGTCCTCTGGTCCTAGACTCCCCCACTATAGGAAACATCCTCTCCACATCCACTCTATCTGTGTCCTCTGGTCCTAGACTCCCCATCTACAGGAAACATCATCTCCACATCCACTCTATCTGTGTCCTCTGGTCGTAGACTCCCCCACTATATGAAACATCCTCTCCACATCCACTCTATCTGTGTCCTCTGGTCCTAGACTCCCCCACTACAGGAAACATCCTCTCCACATCCACTCTATCTGTGTCCTCTGGTCCTATACTCCCCAACTACAGGAAACATCATCTCCACATCCACACTCTCTGGTCCTAGACTCCCCCAGTATAGGAAACATCCTCTCCACATCCACTCTACCTGTGTCCTCTGGTCCTAGACTCCCCCACTATAGGAAACATCCTCTCCACATCCACTCTATCTGTGTCCTCTGGTCCTAGACTCCCCCACTATAGGAAACATCCTCTCCACATCCACTCTATCTGTGTCCTCTGGTCCTAGACTCCCCCACTACAGGAAACATCCTCTCCACATATACTCTATCTGTGTCCTCTGGTCCTAGACTCCCCACTACAGGACACATCCTTTCCACATCCACTTTATCAGTGTCCTCTTGTTCTAGACTCCCCAGTACAGGAAACATCCTCTCCACATCCACTCTATCTGTGTCCTCTGGTCCTAGACTCCCCCACTATAGGAAACATCCTCTCCACATCCACTCTATCTGTGTCCTCTGGTCCTAGACTCCCCCACTACAGGAAACATCATCTCCACATCCACTCTATCTGTGTCCTCTGGTCCCAGACTCCCCCACTATAGGAAACATCCTCTCCACATTAACTCTATCTGTGTCCTCTGGTCCTAGACTCCCCAACTACAGGAAACATCATCTCCACATCCACTCTATCTGTGTCCTCTGGTCCTTGACTCCCCCACTATAGGAAACATCCTCTCCACATCCACTCTATCTGTGTCCTCTCGTCCTAGACTCCCCAACTACAGGAAACATCATCTCCACATCCACTCTATCTGTGTCCTCTGGTCCTAGACTCCCCCACTATAGGAAACATCCTCTCCACATCCACTCTATCTGTGTCCTCTGGTCCTAGACTCCCCCACTACAGGAAACATCATCTCCACCCACTCTATCTGTGTCCTCTGGTCCTAGACTCCCCCACCATAGGAAACATCCTCTCCACATCCACTCTATCTGTGTCCTCTGGTCCAAGACTCCCCAACTACAGGAAACATCATCTCCACATCCACTCTCTCTCTGTCCTCTGGTCCTAGACTCCCCCACTATAGGAAACATCCTCTCCACATCCACTCTACCTGTGTCCTCTGGTCCTAGACTCCCCCACTACAGGAAACATCATCTCCACATCCACTCTATCTGTGTCCTCTGGTCCTAGACTCCCCCACTATAGGAAACATCCTCTCCACATCCACTCTATCTGTGTCCTCTGGTCCTAGACTCCCCAACTACAGGAAACATCATCTCCACATCCACTCTATCTGTGTCCTCTGGTCCTAGACTCCCCCACTATAGGAAACATCCTCTCCGCATCTACTCTATCTGTGTCCTCTGGTCCTAGACTCCCCAACTACAGGAAACATCATCTCCACATCCACTCTATCTGTGTCCTCTGGTCCTAGACTCCCCCACTATATGAAACATCCTCTCCACATCCACTCTATCTGTGTCCTCTGGTCCTAGACTCCCCCACTATAGGAAACATCCTCTCCACATCCACTCTATCTGTGTCCTCTGGTCCTAGACTCCCCAACTACAGGAAACATCATCTCCACATCCACTCTATCTGTGTCCTCTGGTCCTAGACTCCCCCACTATATGAAACATCCTCTCCACATCCACTCTATCTGTGTCCTCTGGTCCTAGACTCCCCCACTACAGGAAACATCCTCTCCACATCCACTCTATCTGTGTCCTCTGGTCCTAGACTCCCCAACTACAGGAAACATCATCTCCACATCCACTCTCTCTGGTCCTAGACTCCCCCACTATAGGAAACATCCTCTCCACATCCACTCTACCTGTGTCCTCTGGTCCCAGACTCCCCCACTATAGGAAACATCCTCTCCACATTAACTCTATCTGTGTCCTCTGGTCCTAGACTCCCCAACTACAGGAAACATCATCTCCACATCCACTCTATCTGTGTCCTCTGGTCCTTGACTCCCCCACTATAGGAAACATCCTCTCCACATCCACTCTATCTGTGTCCTCTCGTCCTAGACTCCCCAACTACAGGAAACATCATCTCCACATCCACTCTATCTGTGTCCTCTGGTCCTAGACTCCCCCACTATAGGAAACATCCTCTCCACATCCACTCTATCTGTGTCCTCTGGTCCTAGACTCCCCCACTACAGGAAACATCATCTCCACCCACTCTATCTGTGTCCTCTGGTCCTAGACTCCCCCACCATAGGAAACATCCTCTCCACATCCACTCTATCTGTGTCCTCTGGTCCAAGACTCCCCAACTACAGGAAACATCATCTCCACATCCACTCTCTCTCTGTCCTCTGGTCCTAGACTCCCCCACTATAGGAAACATCCTCTCCACATCCACTCTACCTGTGTCCTCTGGTCCTAGACTCCCCCACTACAGGAAACATCATCTCCACATCCACTCTATCTGTGTCCTCTGGTCCTAGACTCCCCCACTATAGGAAACATCCTCTCCACATCCACTCTATCTGTGTCCTCTGGTCCTAGACTCCCCAACTACAGGAAACATCATCTCCACATCCACTCTATCTGTGTCCTCTGGTCCTAGACTCCCCCACTATAGGAAACATCCTCTCCGCATCTACTCTATCTGTGTCCTCTGGTCCTAGACTCCCCAACTACAGGAAACATCATCTCCACATCCACTCTATCTGTGTCCTCTGGTCCTAGACTCCCCCACTATATGAAACATCCTCTCCACATCCACTCTATCTGTGTCCTCTGGTCCTAGACTCCCCCACTATAGGAAACATCCTCTCCACATCCACTCTATCTGTGTCCTCTGGTCCTAGACTCCCCATCTACAGGAAACATCATCTCCACATCCACTCTATCTGTGTCCTCTGGTCCTAGACTCCCCCACTATATGAAACATCCTCTCCACATCCACTCTATCTGTGTCCTCTGGTCCTAGACTCCCCCACTACAGGAAACATCCTCTCCACATCCACTCTATCTGTGTCCTCTGGTCCTAGACTCCCCAACTACAGGAAACATCATCTCCACATCCACACTCTCTGGTCCTAGACTCCCCCAGTATAGGAAACATCCTCTCCACATCCACTCTACCTGTGTCCTCTGGTCCTAGACTCCCCACTACAGGACACATCCTCTCCACATATACTCTATCTGTGTCCTCTGGTCCTAGACTCCCCACTACAGGACACATCCTTTCCACATCCACTTTATCAGTGTCCTCTTGTTCTAGACTCCCCAGTACAGGAAACATCCTCTCCACATCCACTCTATCTGTGTCCTCTGGTCCTAGACTCCCCCACTATAGGAAACATCCTCTCCACATCCACTCTATCTGTGTCCTCTGGTCCTAGACTCCCCCACTACAGGAAACATCATCTCCACATCCACTCTATCTGTGTCCTCTGGTCCCAGACTCCCCCACTATAGGAAACATCCTCTCCACATTAACTCTATCTGTGTCCTCTGGTCCTAGACTCCCCAACTACAGGAAACATCATCTCCACATCCACTCTATCTGTGTCCTCTGGTCCTTGACTCCCCCACTATAGGAAACATCCTCTCCACATCCACTCTATCTGTGTCCTCTCGTCCTAGACTCCCCAACTACAGGAAACATCATCTCCACATCCACTCTATCTGTGTCCTCTGGTCCTAGACTCCCCCACTATAGGAAACATCCTCTCCACATCCACTCTATCTGTGTCCTCTGGTCCTAGACTCCCCCACTACAGGAAACATCATCTCCACCCACTCTATCTGTGTCCTCTGGTCCTAGACTCCCCCACCATAGGAAACATCCTCTCCACATCCACTCTATCTGTGTCCTCTGGTCCAAGACTCCCCAACTACAGGAAACATCATCTCCACATCCACTCTCTCTCTGTCCTCTGGTCCTAGACTCCCCCACTATAGGAAACATCCTCTCCACATCCACTCTACCTGTGTCCTCTGGTCCTAGACTCCCCCACTACAGGAAACATCATCTCCACATCCACTCTATCTGTGTCCTCTGGTCCTAGACTCCCCCACTATAGGAAACATCCTCTCCACATCCACTCTATCTGTGTCCTCTGGTCCTAGACTCCCCAACTACAGGAAACATCATCTCCACATCCACTCTATCTGTGTCCTCTGGTCCTAGACTCCCCCACTATAGGAAACATCCTCTCCGCATCTACTCTATCTGTGTCCTCTGGTCCTAGACTCCCCAACTACAGGAAACATCATCTCCACATCCACTCTATCTGTGTCCTCTGGTCCTAGACTCCCCCACTATATGAAACATCCTCTCCACATCCACTCTATCTGTGTCCTCTGGTCCTAGACTCCCCCACTATAGGAAACATCCTCTCCACATCCACTCTATCTGTGTCCTCTGGTCCTAGACTCCCCAACTACAGGAAACATCATCTCCACATCCACTCTATCTGTGTCCTCTGGTCCTAGACTCCCCCACTATATGAAACATCCTCTCCACATCCACTCTATCTGTGTCCTCTGGTCCTAGACTCCCCCACTACAGGAAACATCCTCTCCACATCCACTCTATCTGTGTCCTCTGGTCCTAGACTCCCCAACTACAGGAAACATCATCTCCACATCCACTCTCTCTGGTCCTAGACTCCCCCACTATAGGAAACATCCTCTCCACATCCACTCTACCTGTGTCCTCTGGTCCCAGACTCCCCCACTATAGGAAACATCCTCTCCACATTAACTCTATCTGTGTCCTCTGGTCCTAGACTCCCCAACTACAGGAAACATCATCTCCACATCCACTCTATCTGTGTCCTCTGGTCCTTGACTCCCCCACTATAGGAAACATCCTCTCCACATCCACTCTATCTGTGTCCTCTCGTCCTAGACTCCCCAACTACAGGAAACATCATCTCCACATCCACTCTATCTGTGTCCTCTGGTCCTAGACTCCCCCACTATAGGAAACATCCTCTCCACATCCACTCTATCTGTGTCCTCTGGTCCTAGACTCCCCCACTACAGGAAACATCATCTCCACCCACTCTATCTGTGTCCTCTGGTCCTAGACTCCCCCACCATAGGAAACATCCTCTCCACATCCACTCTATCTGTGTCCTCTGGTCCAAGACTCCCCAACTACAGGAAACATCATCTCCACATCCACTCTCTCTCTGTCCTCTGGTCCTAGACTCCCCCACTATAGGAAACATCCTCTCCACATCCACTCTACCTGTGTCCTCTGGTCCTAGACTCCCCCACTACAGGAAACATCATCTCCACATCCACTCTATCTGTGTCCTCTGGTCCTAGACTCCCCCACTATAGGAAACATCCTCTCCACATCCACTCTATCTGTGTCCTCTGGTCCTAGACTCCCCAACTACAGGAAACATCATCTCCACATCCACTCTATCTGTGTCCTCTGGTCCTAGACTCCCCCACTATAGGAAACATCCTCTCCGCATCTACTCTATCTGTGTCCTCTGGTCCTAGACTCCCCAACTACAGGAAACATCATCTCCACATCCACTCTATCTGTGTCCTCTGGTCCTAGACTCCCCCACTATATGAAACATCCTCTCCACATCCACTCTATCTGTGTCCTCTGGTCCTAGACTCCCCCACTATAGGAAACATCCTCTCCACATCCACTCTATCTGTGTCCTCTGGTCCTAGACTCCCCATCTACAGGAAACATCATCTCCACATCCACTCTATCTGTGTCCTCTGGTCCTAGACTCCCCCACTATATGAAACATCCTCTCCACATCCACTCTATCTGTGTCCTCTGGTCCTAGACTCCCCCACTACAGGAAACATCCTCTCCACATCCACTCTATCTGTGTCCTCTGGTCCTAGACTCCCCAACTACAGGAAACATCATCTCCACATCCACACTCTCTGGTCCTAGACTCCCCCAGTATAGGAAACATCCTCTCCACATCCACTCTACCTGTGTCCTCTGGTCCTAGACTCCCCCACTATAGGAAACATCCTCTCCACATCCACTCTATCTGTGTCCTCTGGTCCTAGACTCCCCCACTATAGGAAACATCCTCTCCACATCCACTCTATCTGTGTCCTCTGGTCCTAGACTCCCCCACTACAGGAAACATCCTCTCCACATATACTCTATCTGTGTCCTCTGGTCCTAGACTCCCCACTACAGGACACATCCTTTCCACATCCACTTTATCAGTGTCCTCTTGTTCTAGACTCCCCAGTACAGGAAACATCCTCTCCACATCCACTCTATCTGTGTCCTCTGGTCCTAGACTCCCCCACTATAGGAAACATCCTCTCCACATCCACTCTATCTGTGTCCTCTGGTCCTAGACTCCCCCACTACAGGAAACATCATCTCCACATCCACTCTATCTGTGTCCTCTGGTCCCAGACTCCCCCACTATAGGAAACATCCTCTCCACATTAACTCTATCTGTGTCCTCTGGTCCTAGACTCCCCAACTACAGGAAACATCATCTCCACATCCACTCTATCTGTGTCCTCTGGTCCTTGACTCCCCCACTATAGGAAACATCCTCTCCACATCCACTCTATCTGTGTCCTCTCGTCCTAGACTCCCCAACTACAGGAAACATCATCTCCACATCCACTCTATCTGTGTCCTCTGGTCCTAGACTCCCCCACTATAGGAAACATCCTCTCCACATCCACTCTATCTGTGTCCTCTGGTCCTAGACTCCCCCACTACAGGAAACATCATCTCCACCCACTCTATCTGTGTCCTCTGGTCCTAGACTCCCCCACCATAGGAAACATCCTCTCCACATCCACTCTATCTGTGTCCTCTGGTCCAAGACTCCCCAACTACAGGAAACATCATCTCCACATCCACTCTCTCTCTGTCCTCTGGTCCTAGACTCCCCCACTATAGGAAACATCCTCTCCACATCCACTCTACCTGTGTCCTCTGGTCCTAGACTCCCCCACTACAGGAAACATCATCTCCACATCCACTCTATCTGTGTCCTCTGGTCCTAGACTCCCCCACTATAGGAAACATCCTCTCCACATCCACTCTATCTGTGTCCTCTGGTCCTAGACTCCCCAACTACAGGAAACATCATCTCCACATCCACTCTATCTGTGTCCTCTGGTCCTAGACTCCCCCACTATAGGAAACATCCTCTCCGCATCTACTCTATCTGTGTCCTCTGGTCCTAGACTCCCCAACTACAGGAAACATCATCTCCACATCCACTCTATCTGTGTCCTCTGGTCCTAGACTCCCCCACTATATGAAACATCCTCTCCACATCCACTCTATCTGTGTCCTCTGGTCCTAGACTCCCCCACTATAGGAAACATCCTCTCCACATCCACTCTATCTGTGTCCTCTGGTCCTAGACTCCCCAACTACAGGAAACATCATCTCCACATCCACTCTATCTGTGTCCTCTGGTCCTAGACTCCCCCACTATATGAAACATCCTCTCCACATCCACTCTATCTGTGTCCTCTGGTCCTAGACTCCCCCACTACAGGAAACATCCTCTCCACATCCACTCTATCTGTGTCCTCTGGTCCTAGACTCCCCAACTACAGGAAACATCATCTCCACATCCACTCTCTCTGGTCCTAGACTCCCCCACTATAGGAAACATCCTCTCCACATCCACTCTACCTGTGTCCTCTGGTCCCAGACTCCCCCACTATAGGAAACATCCTCTCCACATTAACTCTATCTGTGTCCTCTGGTCCTAGACTCCCCAACTACAGGAAACATCATCTCCACATCCACTCTATCTGTGTCCTCTGGTCCTTGACTCCCCCACTATAGGAAACATCCTCTCCACATCCACTCTATCTGTGTCCTCTCGTCCTGGACTCCCCAACTACAGGAAACATCATCTCCACATCCACTCTATCTGTGTCCTCTGGTCCTAGACTCCCCCACTATAGGAAACATCCTCTCCACATCCACTCTATCTGTGTCCTCTGGTCCTAGACTCCCCCACTACAGGAAACATCATCTCCACCCACTCTATCTGTGTCCTCTGGTCCTAGACTCCCCCACCATAGGAAACATCCTCTCCACATCCACTCTATCTGTGTCCTCTGGTCCAAGACTCCCCAACTACAGGAAACATCATCTCCACATCCACTCTCTCTCTGTCCTCTGGTCCTAGACTCCCCCACTATAGGAAACATCCTCTCCACATCCACTCTACCTGTGTCCTCTGGTCCTAGACTCCCCCACTACAGGAAACATCATCTCCACATCCACTCTATCTGTGTCCTCTGGTCCTAGACTCCCCCACTATAGGAAACCTCCTCTCCACATCCACTCTATCTGTGTCCTCTGGTCCTAGACTCCCCAACTACAGGAAACATCATCTCCACATCCACTCTATCTGTGTCCTCTGGTCCTAGACTCCCCCACTATAGGAAACATCCTCTCCGCATCTACTCTATCTGTGTCCTCTGGTCCTAGACTCCCCATCTACAGGAAACATCATCTCCACATCCACTCTATCTGTGTCCTCTGGTCCTAGACTCCCCCACTATATGAAACATCCTCTCCACATCCACTCTATCTGTGTCCTCTGGTCCTAGACTCCCCCACTACAGGAAACATCCTCTCCACATCCACTCTATCTGTGTCCTCTGGTCCTAGACTCCCCAACTACAGGAAACATCATCTCCACATCCACACTCTCTGGTCCTAGACTCCCCCAGTATAGGAAACATCCTCTCCACATCCACTCTACCTGTGTCCTCTGGTCCTAGACTCCCCCACTATAGGAAACATCCTCTCCACATCCACTCTATCTGTGTCCTCTGGTCCTAGACTCCCCCACTATAGGAAACATCCTCTCCACATCCACTCTATCTGTGTCCTATGGTCCTAGACTCCCCAACTACAGGAAACCTCATCTCCACATCCACTCTATCTGTGTCCTATGGTCCTAGACTCCCCCACTATAGGAAACATCCTCTCCGCATCCACTCTATCTGTGTCCTCTGGTCCTAGACTCCCCAAACACAGGAAACATCATCTCCACATCCACTCTATCTGTGTCCTCTGGTCCTAGACTCCCCCACCATAGGAAACATCCTCTCCACATCCACTCTATCTGTGTCCTCTGGTCCAAGACTCCCCAACTACAGGAAACATCATCTCCACATCCACTCTCTCTCTGTCCTCTGGTCCTAGACTCCCCCACTATAGGAAACATCCTCTCCACATCCACTCTACCTGTGTCCTCTGGTCCTAGACTCCCCCACTACAGGAAACATCATCTCCACATCCACTCTATCTGTGTCCTCTGGTCCTAGACTCCCCCACTATAGGAAACCTCCTCTCCACATCCACTCTATCTGTGTCCTCTGGTCCTAGACTCCCCAACTACAGGAAACATCATCTCCACATCCACTCTATCTGTGTCCTCTGGTCCTAGACTCCCCCACTATAGGAAACATCCTCTCCGCATCTACTCTATCTGTGTCCTCTGGTCCTAGACTCCCCATCTACAGGAAACATCATCTCCACATCCACTCTATCTGTGTCCTCTGGTCCTAGACTCCCCCACTATATGAAACATCCTCTCCACATCCACTCTATCTGTGTCCTCTGGTCCTAGACTCCCCCACTACAGGAAACATCCTCTCCACATCCACTCTATCTGTGTCCTCTGGTCCTAGACTCCCCAACTACAGGAAACATCATCTCCACATCCACACTCTCTGGTCCTAGACTCCCCCAGTATAGGAAACATCCTCTCCACATCCACTCTACCTGTGTCCTCTGGTCCTAGACTCCCCCACTATAGGAAACATCCTCTCCACATCCACTCTATCTGTGTCCTCTGGTCCTAGACTCCCCCACTATAGGAAACATCCTCTCCACATCCACTCTATCTGTGTCCTATGGTCCTAGACTCCCCAACTACAGGAAACCTCATCTCCACATCCACTCTATCTGTGTCCTATGGTCCTAGACTCCCCCACTATAGGAAACATCCTCTCCGCATCCACTCTATCTGTGTCCTCTGGTCCTAGACTCCCCAAACACAGGAAACATCATCTCCACATCCACTCTATCTGTGTCCTCTGGTCCTAGACTCCCCAACTACAGGAAACATCATCTCCACATCCACTCTATCTGTGTCCTCTGGTCCTAGACTCCCCCACTATATGAAACATCCTCTCCACATCCACTCTATCTGTGTCCTCTGGTCCTAGACTCCCCCACTACAGGAAACATCATCTCCACATCCACTCTATCTGTGTTCTCTGGTCCTAGACTCCCCCACTATAGGAAACATCCTCTCCACATCCACTCTATCTGTGTCCTCTGGTCCTAGACTCCCTAACTACAGGAAACATCATCTCCACATCCACTCTATCTGTGTCCACTGGTCCTAGACTCCCCCATTGCATAAAAAATCTTCTCCACATCCACTCTATCTGGTCCTAGACTCCCCCACCAGGGGCAGCACACTTTCCCCATCCAGTCTATCTGTGTCCTCTGGTCCTAGACTCCCCCACTACAGGAAACATCCTCTCCACATATACTCTATCTGTGTCCTCTGGTCCTAGACTCCCCACTACAGGACACATCCTTTCCACATCCACTTTATCAGTGTCCTCTTGTTCTAGACTCCCCAGTACAGGAAACATCCTCTCCACATCCACTCTATCTGTGTCCTCTGGTCCTAGACTCCCCCACTATAGGAAACATCCTCTCCACATCCACTCTATCTGTGTCCTCTGGTCCTAGACTCCCCCACTACAGGAAACATCATCTCCACATCCACTCTATCTGTGTCCTCTGGTCCCAGACTCCCCCACTATAGGAAACATCATCTCCACATTAACTCTATCTGTGTCCTCTGGTCCTAGACTCCCCAACTACAGGAAACATCATCTCCACATCCACTCTATCTGTGTCCTCTGGTCCTTGACTCCCCCACTATAGGAAACATCCTCTCCACATCCACTCTATCTGTGTCCTCTCGTCCTAGACTCCCCAACAACAGGAAACATCATCTCCACATCCACTCTATCTGTGTCCTCTGGTCCTAGACTCCCCCACTATAGGAAACATCCTCTCCACATCCACTCTATCTGTCTCCTCTGGTCCTAGACTCCCCCACTACAGGAAACATCATCTCCACCCACTCTATCTGTGTCCTCTGGTCCTAGACTCCCCCACCATAGGAAACATCCTCTCCACATCCACTCTATCTGTGTCCTCTGGTCCAAGACTCCCCAACTACAGGAAACATCATCTCCACATCCACTCTCTCTCTGTCCTCTGGTCCTAGACTCCCCCACTATAGGAAACATCCTCTCCACATCCACTCTACCTGTGTCCTCTGGTCCTAGACTCCCCCACTACAGGAAACATCATGTCCACATCCACTCTATCTGTGTCCTCTGGTCCTAGACTCCCCCACTATAGGAAACATCCTCTCCACATCCACTCTATCTGTGTCCTCTGGTCCTAGACTCCCCAACTACAGGAAACATCATCTCCACATCCACTCTATCTGTGTCCTTTGGTCCTAGACTCCCCCACTATAGGAAACATCCTCTCCGCATCCACTCTATCTGTGTCCTCTGGTCCTAGACTCCCCAACTACAGGAAACATCATCTCCACATCCACTCTATCTGTGTCCTCTGGTCCTAGACTCCCCCACTATATGAAACATCCTCTCCACATCCACTCAATCTGTGTCCTCTGGTCCCAGACTCCCCCAATATAGGAAACATCCTCTCCACATCCACTCTATCTGTGTCCTCTGGTCCTAGACTCCCCAACTACAGGAAACATCATCTCCACATCCACTCTATCTGTGTCCTCTGGTCCTAGACTCCCCCACTATATGAAACATCCTCTCCACATCCACTCTATCTGTGTCCTCTGGTCCTAGACTCCCCCACTACAGGACACATCCTTTCCACATCCACTTTATCAGTGTCCTCTTGTTCTAGACTCCCCCACTACAGGAAACATCATCTCCACCCACTCTATCTGTGTCCTCTGGTCCTAGACTCCCCCACCATAGGAAACATCCTCTCCACATCCACTCTATCTGTGTCCTCTGGTCCAAGACTCCCCAACTACAGGAAACATCCTCTCCACATCCACTCTATCTGTGTCCTCTGGTCCTAGACTCCCCAACTACAGGAAACATCATCTCCACATCCACTCTATCTGTGTCCTTTGGTCCTAGACTCCCCCACTATAGGAAACATCCTCTCCGCATCCACTCTATCTGTGTCCTCTGGTCCTAGACTCCCCAACTACAGGAAACATCATCTCCACATCCACTCTATCTGTGTCCTCTGGTCCTAGACTCCCCCACTATATGAAACATCCTCTCCACATCCACTCAATCTGTGTCCTCTGGTCCTAGACTCCCCCACTATAGGAAACATCCTCTCCACATCCACTCTATCTGTGTCCTCTGGTCCTAGACTCCCCAACTACAGGAAACATCATCTCCACATCCACTCTATCTGTGTCCTCTGGTCCTAGACTCCCCCACTATATGAAACATCCTCTCCACATCCACTCTATCTGTGTCCTCTGGTCCTAGACTCCCCCACTACAGGAAACATCATCTCCACATCCACTCTATCTGTGTCCTCTGGTCCTAGACTCCCCCACTATAGGAAACATCCTCTCCACATCCACTCTATCTGTGTCCTCTGGTCCTAGACTCCCCAACTACAGGAAACATCATCTCCACATCCACTCTATCTGTGTCCACTGGTCCTAGACTCCCCCATTGCAGGAAAAATCTCCTCCACATCCACTCTATCTGGTCCTAGACTCCCCAACCAGGGGCAGCACACTTTCCCCATCCAGTCTATCTGTGTCCTCTGGTCCTAGACTACCCCACTACAGGAAACATCCTCTCCACATATACTCTATCTGTGTCCTCTGGTCCTAGACTCCCCACTACAGGACACATCCTTTCCACATCCACTTTATCAGTGTCCTCTTGTTCTAGACTCCCCAGTACAGGAAACATCCTCTCCACATCCACTCTATCTGTGTCCTCTGGTCCTAGACTCCCCCACTATAGGAAACATCCTCTCCACATCCACTCTATCTGTGTCCTCTGGTCCTAGACTCCCCCACTAGGAAACATCCTCTCTACATCCACTCTATCTGTGTCCTCTGGTCCTAGACTCCCCCACTAGGAAACATCCTCTCCACATCCACTCTATCTGTGTCCTCTGGTCCTAGACTCCCCCACTATAGGAAACATCCTCTCCGCATCCACTCTATCTGTGTCCTCTGGTCCTAGAATCCCCAACTACAGGAAACATGATCTCCACATCCACTCTATCTGTGTCCTCTGGTCCTAGACTCCCCCACTATATGAAACATCCTCTCCACATCCACTCTATCTATGTCCTCTGGTCCTAGACACCCCACTATAGGAAACATCCTCTCCACATCCACTCTATCTGTGTCCTCTGGTCCTAGACTCCCCAACTACAGGAAACATCATCTCCACATCCACTCTATCTGTGTCCTCTGGTCCTAGACTCCCCTACTATATGAAACAGCCTCTCCACATCCACTCTATCTGTGTCCTCTGGTCCTAGACTCCCCCACTACAGGAAACATCATCTCCACATCCACTCTATCTGTGTCCTCTGGTCCTAGACTCCCCCACTATATGAAACATCCTCTCCACATCCACTCTATCTGTGTCCTCTGGTCCTAGACTCCCCAACTACAGGAAACATCATCTCCACATCCACTCTATCTGTGTCCTCTGGTCCTAGACTCCCCCATTGCAGGAAAAATCTTCTCCACATCCACTCTATCTGGTCCTAGACTCCCCCACCAGGGGCAGCACACTTTCCCCATCCAGTCTATCTGTGTCCTCTGGTCCTAGACTACCCCACTACAGGAAACATCCTCTCCACATATACTCTATCTGTGTCCTCTGGTCCTAGACTCCCCACTACAGGACACATCCTTTCCACATCCACTTTATCAGTGTCCTCTTGTTCTAGACTCCCCAGTACAGGAAACATCCTCTCCACATCCACTCTATCTGTGTCCTCTGGTCCTAGACTCCCCCACTGTAGGAAACATCCTCTCCACATCCACTCTATCTGTGTCCTCTGGTCCTAGACTCCCCCACTAGGAAACATCCTCTCTACATCCACTCTATCTGTGTCCTCTGGTCCTAGACTCCCCCACTAGGAAACATCCTCTCCACATCCACTCTATCTGTGCCCTCTGGTCCTAGACTCCTCCACTAAAGGAAACATCATCTCCACATCCACTCTATCTGTGTCCTCTGGTCCTAGACTCCCCCACTACAGGAAACATCCTCTCCACATCCACTCAATCTGTGTCCTCTGGTGCTAGACTCCCCCACTATATGAAACATCCTCTCCACATCCACTTTATCTGTGTCCTCTGGTCCTAGACTCCCCCACTACAGGAAACATCATCTCCACATCCACTCTATCTGTGTCCTCTGGTCCTAGACTCACCCACTATAGGAAAGTTCCACTCCACACCCACTCTATCTGTGTCCTCTGGTCCTAGACTCCCCCACTATAGGAAACATCCTCTCCACATCCACTCTATCTGTGTCCTCTGGTCCTAGACTCCCCAACTACAGCAAACATCATCTCCACATCCACTCTCTCTGTGTCCTCCCGTCCTATACTCCCCCACTATAGGAACCATCCTCTCCACATCCACTCTATCTGTGTCCTCTGGTCCTAGACTCCCCAAACACAGGAAACATCATCTCCACATCCACTCTATCTGTGTCCTCTGGTCCTAGACTCCCCCACTATAGGAAACATCCTCTCCACATCCACTCTATCTGTGTCCTCTGGTCCTAGACTCCCCAACTACAGGAAACATCATCTCCACATCCACTCTATCTGTGTCCACTGGTCCTAGACTCCCCCATTGCAGGAAAAATCTTCTCCACATCCACTCTATCTGGTCCTAGACTCCCCCACCAGAGGCAGCACACTTTCCCCATCCAGTCTATCTGTGTCCTCTGGTCCTAGACTACCCCACTACAGGAAACATCCTCTCCACATATACTCTATCTGTGTCCTCTGGTCCTAGACTCCCCACTACAGGACACATCCTTTCCACATCCACTTTATCAGTGTCCTCTTGTTCTAGACTCCCCAGTACAGGAAACATCCTCTCCACATCCAGTCTATCTGTGTCCTCTGGTCCTAGACTCCCCCACTATAGGAAACATCCTCTCCACATACACTCTATCTGTGTCCTCTGGTCCTAGACTCCCCAACTACAGGAAACATCACCTCCACATATACTCTATCTGTGTCCTCTGGTCCTAGACTCCCCCACTATAGGAAACATCCTCTCCACATCCACTCTATCTGTGTCCTCTCGTCCTAGACTCCCCAACTACAGGAAACATCATCTCCACATCCACTCTATCTGTGTCCTCTGGTCCTAGACTCCCCCACTATAGGAAACATCCTCTCCACATCCACTCTATCTGTGTCCTCTGGTCCTAGACTCCGCCACTACAGGAAACATCATCTCCACATCCACTCTATCTGTGTCCTCTGGTTCTAGACTCCCCCACTACAGGAAACATCCTCTCCACATCCACTCTGTCTGTATCCTCTTGTCTTAGACTCCCCCACTACAGGAAACATCCTCTCCACATTAACTCTATCTGTGTCCTCTGGTCCTAGACTCCCCAACTACAGGAAACATCATCTCCACATCCACTCTATCTGTGTCCTCTGGTCCTTGACTCCCCCACTATAGGAAACATCCTCTCCACATCCACTCTATCTGTGTCCTCTCGTCCTAGACTCCCCAACTACAGGAAACATCATCTCCACATCCACTCTATCTGTGTCCTCTGGTCCTAGACTCCCCCACTATAGGAAACATCCTCTCCACATCCACTCTATCTGTGTCCTCTGGTCCTAGACTCCCCCACTGCAGGAAACATCATCTCCACATCCACTCTATCTGTGTCCTCTGGTCCTAGACTCCCCCACCATAGGAAACATCCTCTCCACATCCACTCTATCTGTGTCCTCTGGTCCAAGACTCCCCAACTACAGGAAACATCATCTCCACATCCACTCTCTCTGTGTCCTCTGGTCCTAGACTCCCCCACTATAGGAAACATCCTCTCCACATCCACTCTACCTGTGTCCTCTGGTCCTAGACTCCCCCACTACAGGAAACATCATCTCCAAATCCACTCTATCTGTGTCCTCTGGTCCTTGACTCCCCCACTATAGGAAACATCCTCTCCACATCCACTCTATCTGTGTCCTCTGGTCCTAGACTCCCCAACTACAGGAAACATCATCTCCACATCCACTCTAACTGTGTCCTCTGGTCCTAGACTCCCCCACTATAGGAAACATCCTCTCCTCATCCACTCTATCTGTGCCCTCTGGTCCTAGACTCCCCACTACAGGACACATCCTTTCCACATCCACTTTATCAGTGTCCTCTTGTTCTAGACTCCCCAGTACAGGAAACATCCTCTCCACATCCAGTCTATCTGAGTCCTCTGGTCCTAGACTCCCCCACTATAGGAAACATCCTCTCCACATACACTCTATCTGTGTCCTCTGGTCCTAGACTCCCCAACTACAGGAAACATCACCTCCACATATACTCTATCTGTGTCCTCTGGTCCTAGACTCCCCCACTATAGGAAACATCCTCTCCACATCCACTCTATCTGTGTCCTCTCGTCCTAGACTCCCCAACTACAGGAAACATCATCTCCACATCCACTCTATCTGTGTCCTCTGGTCCTAGACTCCCCCACTATAGGAAACATCCTCTCCACATCCACTCTATCTGTGTCCTCTGGTCCTAGACTCCCCCACTACAGGAAACATCATCTCCACATCCACTCTATCTGTGTCCTCTGGTTCTAGACTCCCCCACTACAGGAAACATCCTCTCCACATCCACTCTGTCTGTATCCTCTTGTCTTAGACTCCCCCACTACAGGAAACATCCTCTCCACATTAACTCTATCTGTGTCCTCTGGTCCTAGACTCCCCAACTACAGGAAACATCATCTCCACATCCACTCTATCTGTGTCCTCTGGTCCTAGACTCCCCCACTATAGGAAACATCCTCTCCACATCCACTCTATCTGTGTCCTCTGGTCCTAGACTCCCCAACTACAGGAAACATCATCTCCACATCCACTCTATCTGTGTCCACTGGTCCTAGACTCCCCCATTGCAGGAAAAATCTTCTCCACATCCACTCTATCTGGTCCTAGACTCCCCCACCAGAGGCAGCACACTTTCCCCATCCAGTCTATCTGTGTCCTCTGGTCCTAGACTACCCCACTACAGGAAACATCCTCTCCACATATACTCTATCTGTGTCCTCTGGTCCTAGACTCCCCACTACAGGACACATCCTTTCCACATCCACTTTATCAGTGTCCTCTTGTTCTAGACTCCCCAGTACAGGAAACATCCTCTCCACATCCAGTCTATCTGTGTCCTCTGGTCCTAGACTCCCCCACTATAGGAAACATCCTCTCCACATACACTCTATCTGTGTCCTCTGGTCCTAGACTCCCCAACTACAGGAAACATCACCTCCACATATACTCTATCTGTGTCCTCTGGTCCTAGACTCCCCCACTATAGGAAACATCCTCTCCACATCCACTCTATCTGTGTCCTCTCGTCCTAGACTCCCCAACTACAGGAAACATCATCTCCACATCCACTCTATCTGTGTCCTCTGGTCCTAGACTCCCCCACTATAGGAAACATCCTCTCCACATCCACTCTATCTGTGTCCTCTGGTCCTAGACTCCGCCACTACAGGAAACATCATCTCCACATCCACTCTATCTGTGTCCTCTGGTTCTAGACTCCCCCACTACAGGAAACATCCTCTCCACATCCACTCTGTCTGTATCCTCTTGTCTTAGACTCCCCCACTACAGGAAACATCCTCTCCACATTAACTCTATCTGTGTCCTCTGGTCCTAGACTCCCCAACTACAGGAAACATCATCTCCACATCCACTCTATCTGTGTCCTCTGGTCCTTGACTCCCCCACTATAGGAAACATCCTCTCCACATCCACTCTATCTGTGTCCTCTCGTCCTAGACTCCCCAACTACAGGAAACATCATCTCCACATCCACTCTATCTGTGTCCTCTGGTCCTAGACTCCCCCACTATAGGAAACATCCTCTCCACATCCACTCTATCTGTGTCCTCTGGTCCTAGACTCCCCCACTGCAGGAAACATCATCTCCACATCCACTCTATCTGTGTCCTCTGGTCCTAGACTCCCCCACCATAGGAAACATCCTCTCCACATCCACTCTATCTGTGTCCTCTGGTCCAAGACTCCCCAACTACAGGAAACATCATCTCTACATCCACTCTCTCTGTGTCCTCTGGTCCTAGACTCCCCCACTATAGGAAACATCCTCTCCACATCCACTCTACCTGTGTCCTCTGGTCCTAGACTCCCCCACTACAGGAAACATCATCTCCAAATCCACTCTATCTGTGTCCTCTGGTCCTTGACTCCCCCACTATAGGAAACATCCTCTCCACATCCACTCTATCTGTGTCCTCTGGTCCTAGACTCCCCAACTACAGGAAACATCATCTCCACATCCACTCTAACTGTGTCCTCTGGTCCTAGACTCCCCCACTATAGGAAACATCCTCTCCTCATCCACTCTATCTGTGCCCTCTGGTCCTAGACTCCCCACTACAGGACACATCCTTTCCACATCCACTTTATCAGTGTCCTCTTGTTCTAGACTCCCCAGTACAGGAAACATCCTCTCCACATCCAGTCTATCTGAGTCCTCTGGTCCTAGACTCCCCCACTATAGGAAACATCCTCTCCACATACACTCTATCTGTGTCCTCTGGTCCTAGACTCCCCAACTACAGGAAACATCACCTCCACATATACTCTATCTGTGTCCTCTGGTCCTAGACTCCCCCACTATAGGAAACATCCTCTCCACATCCACTCTATCTGTGTCCTCTCGTCCTAGACTCCCCAACTACAGGAAACATCATCTCCACATCCACTCTATCTGTGTCCTCTGGTCCTAGACTCCCCCACTATAGGAAACATCCTCTCCACATCCACTCTATCTGTGTCCTCTGGTCCTAGACTCCCCCACTACAGGAAACATCATCTCCACATCCACTCTATCTGTGTCCTCTGGTTCTAGACTCCCCCACTACAGGAAACATCCTCTCCACATCCACTCTGTCTGTATCCTCTTGTCTTAGACTCCCCCACTACAGGAAACATCCTCTCCACATTAACTCTATCTGTGTCCTCTGGTCCTAGACTCCCCAACTACAGGAAACATCATCTCCACATCCACTCTATCTGTGTCCTCTGGTCCTTGACTCCCCCACTATAGGAAACATCCTCTCCACATCCACTCTATCTGTGTCCTCTCGTCCTAGACTCCCCAACAACAGGAAACATCATCTCCACATCCACTCTATCTGTGTCCTCTGGTCCTAGACTCCCCCACTATAGGAAACATCCTCTCCACATCCACTCTATCTGTCTCCTCTGGTCCTAGACTCCCCCACTACAGGAAACATCATCTCCACCCACTCTATCTGTGTCCTCTGGTCCTAGACTCCCCCACTATAGGAAACATCCTCTCCACATCCACTCTATCTGTGTCCTCTGGTCCAAGACTCCCCAACTACAGGAAACATCATCTCCACATCCACTCTCTCTCTGTCCTCTGGTCCTAGACTCCCCCACTATAGGAAACATCCTCTCCACATCCACTCTACCTGTGTCCTCTGGTCCTAGACTCCCCCACTACAGGAAACATCATGTCCACATCCACTCTATCTGTGTCCTCTGGTCCTAGACTCCCCCACTATAGGAAACATCCTCTCCACATCCACTCTATCTGTGTCCTCTGGTCCTAGACTCCCCAACTACAGGAAACATCATCTCCACATCCACTCTATCTGTGTCCTTTGGTCCTAGACTCCCCCACTATAGGAAACATCCTCTCCGCATCCACTCTATCTGTGTCCTCTGGTCCTAGACTCCCCAACTACAGGAAACATCATCTCCACATCCACTCTATCTGTGTCCTCTGGTCCTAGACTCCCCCACTATATGAAACATCCTCTCCACATCCACTCAATCTGTGTCCTCTGGTCCTAGACTCCCCCACTATAGGAAACATCCTCTCCACATCCACTCTATCTGTGTCCTCTGGTCCTAGACTCCCCAACTACAGGAAACATCATCTCCACATCCACTCTATCTGTGTCCTCTGGTCCTAGACTCCCCCACTATATGAAACATCCTCTCCACATCCACTCTATCTGTGTCCTCTGGTCCTAGACTCCCCCACTACAGGAAACATCATCTCCACATCCACTCTATCTGTGTCCTCTGGTCCTAGACTCCCCCACTATAGGAAACATCCTCTCCACATCCACTCTATCTGTGTCCTCTGGTCCTAGACTCCCCAACTACAGGAAACATCATCTCCACATCCACTCTATCTGTGTCCACTGGTCCTAGACTCCCCCATTGCAGGAAAAATCTCCTCCACATCCACTCTATCTGGTCCTAGACTCCCCAACCAGGGGCAGCACACTTTCCCCATCCAGTCTATCTGTGTCCTCTGGTCCTAGACTACCCCACTACAGGAAACATCCTCTCCACATATACTCTATCTGTGTCCTCTGGTCCTAGACTCCCCACTACAGGACACATCCTTTCCACATCCACTTTATCAGTGTCCTCTTGTTCTAGACTCCCCAGTACAGGAAACATCCTCTCCACATCCACTCTATCTGTGTCCTCTGGTCCTAGACTCCCCCACTATAGGAAACATCCTCTCCACATCCACTCTATCTGTGTCCTCTGGTCCTAGACTCCCCATCTACAGGAAACATCATCTCCACATCCACTCTATCTGTGTCCACTGGTCCTAGACTCCCCCATTGCAGGAAAAATCTCCTCCACATCCACTCTATCTGGTCCTAGACTCCCCAACCAGGGGCAGCACACTTTCCCCATCCAGTCTATCTGTGTCCTCTGGTCCTAGACTACCCCACTACAGGAAACATCCTCTCCACATATACTCTATCTGTGTCCTCTGGTCCTAGACTCCCCACTACAGGACACATCCTTTCCACATCCACTTTATCAGTGTCCTCTTGTTCTAGACTCCCCAGTACAGGAAACATCCTCTCCACATCCACTCTATCTGTGTCCTCTGGTCCTAGACTCCCCCACTATAGGAAACATCCTCTCCACATCCACTCTATCTGTGTCCTCTGGTCCTAGACTCCCCCACTAGGAAACATCCTCTCTACATCCACTCTATCTGTGTCCTCTGGTCCTAGACTCCCCCACTAGGAAACATCCTCTCCACATCCACTCTATCTGTGTCCTCTGGTCCTAGACTCCCCCACTATAGGAAACATCCTCTCCGCATCCACTCTATCTGTGTCCTCTGGTCCTAGAATCCCCAACTACAGGAAACATGATCTCCACATCCACTCTATCTGTGTCCTCTGGTCCTAGACTCCCCCACTATATGAAACATCCTCTCCACATCCACTCTATCTATGTCCTCTGGTCCTAGACACCCCACTATAGGAAACATCCTCTCCACATCCACTCTATCTGTGTCCTCTGGTCCTAGACTCCCCAACTACAGGAAACATCATCTCCACATCCACTCTATCTGTGTCCTCTGGTCCTAGACTCCCCTACTATATGAAACAGCCTCTCCACATCCACTCTATCTGTGTCCTCTGGTCCTAGACTCCCCCACTACAGGAAACATCATCTCCACATCCACTCTATCTGTGTCCTCTGGTCCTAGACTCCCCCACTATATGAAACATCCTCTCCACATCCACTCTATCTGTGTCCTCTGGTCCTAGACTCCCCAACTACAGGAAACATCATCTCCACATCCACTCTATCTGTGTCCTCTGGTCCTAGACTCCCCCATTGCAGGAAAAATCTTCTCCACATCCACTCTATCTGGTCCTAGACTCCCCCAGCAGGGGCAGCACACTTTCCCCATCCAGTCTATCTGTGTCCTCTGGTCCTAGACTACCCCACTACAGGAAACATCCTCTCCACATATACTCTATCTGTGTCCTCTGGTCCTAGACTCCCCACTACAGGACACATCCTTTCCACATCCACTTTATCAGTGTCCTCTTGTTCTAGACTCCCCAGTACAGGAAACATCCTCTCCACATCCACTCTATCTGTGTCCTCTGGTCCTAGACTCCCCCACTGTAGGAAACATCCTCTCCACATCCACTCTATCTGTGTCCTCTGGTCCTAGACTCCCCCACTAGGAAACATCCTCTCTACATCCACTCTATCTGTGTCCTCTGGTCCTAGACTCCCCCACTAGGAAACATCCTCTCCACATCCACTCTATCTGTGCCCTCTGGTCCTAGACTCCTCCACTAAAGGAAACATCATCTCCACATCCACTCTATCTGTGTCCTCTGGTCCTAGACTCCCCCACTACAGGAAACATCCTCTCCACATCCACTCAATCTGTGTCCTCTGGTGCTAGACTCCCCCACTATATGAAACATCCTCTCCACATCCACTTTATCTGTGTCCTCTGGTCCTAGACTCCCCCACTACAGGAAACATCATCTCCACATCCACTCTATCTGTGTCCTCTGGTCCTAGACTCACCCACTATAGGAAAGTTCCACTCCACACCCACTCTATCTGTGTCCTCTGGTCCTAGACTCCCCCACTATAGGAAACATCCTCTCCACATCCACTCTATCTGTGTCCTCTGGTCCTAGACTCCCCAACTACAGCAAACATCATCTCCACATCCACTCTCTCTGTGTCCTCCCGTCCTATACTCCCCCACTATAGGAACCATCCTCTCCACATCCACTCTATCTGTGTCCTCTGGTCCTAGACTCCCCAAACACAGGAAACATCATCTCCACATCCACTCTATCTGTGTCCTCTGGTCCTAGACTCCCCCACTATAGGAAACATCCTCTCCACATCCACTCTATCTGTGTCCTCTGGTCCTAGACTCCCCAACTACAGGAAACATCATCTCCACATCCACTCTATCTGTGTCCACTGGTCCTAGACTCCCCCATTGCAGGAAAAATCTTCTCCACATCCACTCTATCTGGTCCTAGACTCCCCCACCAGAGGCAGCACACTTTCCCCATCCAGTCTATCTGTGTCCTCTGGTCCTAGACTACCCCACTACAGGAAACATCCTCTCCACATATACTCTATCTGTGTCCTCTGGTCCTAGACTCCCCACTACAGGACACATCCTTTCCACATCCACTTTATCAGTGTCCTCTTGTTCTAGACTCCCCAGTACAGGAAACATCCTCTCCACATCCAGTCTATCTGTGTCCTCTGGTCCTAGACTCCCCCACTATAGGAAACATCCTCTCCACATACACTCTATCTGTGTCCTCTGGTCCTAGACTCCCCAACTACAGGAAACATCACCTCCACATATACTCTATCTGTGTCCTCTGGTCCTAGACTCCCCCACTATAGGAAACATCCTCTCCACATCCACTCTATCTGTGTCCTCTCGTCCTAGACTCCCCAACTACCGGAAACATCATCTCCACATCCACTCTATCTGTGTCCTCTGGTCCTAGACTCCCCCACTATAGGAAACATCCTCTCCACATCCACGCTATCTGTGTCCTCTGGTCCTAGACTCCGCCACTACAGGAAACATCATCTCCACATCCACTCTATCTGTGTCCTCTGGTTCTAGACTCCCCCACTACAGGAAACATCCTCTCCACATTAACTCTATCTGTGTCCTCTGGTCCTAGACTCCCCAACTACAGGAAACATCATCTCCACATCCACTCTATCTGTGTCCTCTGGTCCTTGACTCCCCCACTATAGGAAACATCCTCTCCACATCCACTCTATCTGTGTCCTCTCGTCCTAGACTCCCCAACTACAGGAAACATCATCTCCACATCCACTCTATCTGTGTCCTCTGGTCCTAGACTCCCCCACTATAGGAAACATCCTCTCCACATCCACTCTATCTGTGTCCTCTGGTCCTAGACTCCCCCACTGCAGGAAACATCATCTCCACATCCACTCTATCTGTGTCCTCTGGTCCTAGACTCCCCCACCATAGGAAACATCCTCTCCACATCCACTCTATCTGTGTCCTCTGGTCCAAGACTCCCCAACTACAGGAAACATCATCTCCACATCCACTCTCTCTGTGTCCTCTGGTCCTAGACTCCCCCACTATAGGAAACATCCTCTCCACATCCACTCTACCTGTGTCCTCTGGTCCTAGACACCCCCACTACAGGAAACATCATCTCCAAATCCACTCTATCTGTGTCCTCTGGTCCTTGACTCCCCCACTATAGGAAACATCCTCTCCA
Organism: Hypanus sabinus; assembly: GCF_030144855.1. Taxonomy (NCBI): domain Eukaryota; kingdom Metazoa; phylum Chordata; class Chondrichthyes; order Myliobatiformes; family Dasyatidae; genus Hypanus; species Hypanus sabinus. The sequence goes on from NW_026779109.1 coordinate 103,423, forward strand.
CATCCACTCTATCTGTGTCCTCTGGTCCTAGACTCCCCAACTACAGGAAACATCATCTCCACATCCACTCTAACTGTGTCCTCTGGTCCTAGACTCCCCCACTATAGGAAACATCCTCTCCTCATCCACTCTATCTGTGCCCTCTGGTCCTAGACTCCCCACTACAGGACACATCCTTTCCACATCCACTTTATCAGTGTCCTCTTGTTCTAGACTCCCCAGTACAGGAAACATCCTCTCCACATCCAGTCTATCTGAGTCCTCTGGTCCTAGACTCCCCCACTATAGGAAACATCCTCTCCACATACACTCTATCTGTGTCCTCTGGTCCTAGACTCCCCAACTACAGGAAACATCACCTCCACATATACTCTATCTGTGTCCTCTGGTCCTAGACTCCCCCACTATAGGAAACATCCTCTCCGCATCCACTCTATCTGTGTCCTCTCGTCCTAGACTCCCCAACTACAGGAAACATCATCTCCACATCCACTCTATCTGTGTCCTCTGGTCCTAGACTCCCCCACTATAGGAAACATCCTCTCCACATCCACTCTATCTGTGTCCTCTGGTCCTAGACTCCCCCACTACAGGAAACATCATCTCCACATCCACTCTATCTGTGTCCTCTGGTTCTAGACTCCCCCACTACAGGAAACATCCTCTCCACATCCACTCTGTCTGTATCCTCTTGTCTTAGACTCCCCCACTACAGGAAACATCCTCTCCACATTAACTCTATCTGTGTCCTCTGGTCCTAGACTCCCCAACTACAGGAAACATCATCTCCACATCCACTCTATCTGTGTCCTCTGGTCCTTGACTCCCCCACTATAGGAAACATCCTCTCCACATCCACTCTATCTGTGTCCTCTCGTCCTAGACTCCCCAACTACAGGAAACATCATCTCCACATCCACTCTATCTGTGTCCTCTGGTCCTAGACTCCCCCACTATAGGAAACATCCTCTCCACATCCACTCTATCTGTGTCCTCTGGTCCTAGACTCCCCCACTACAGGAAACATCATCTCCACATCCACTCTATCTGTGTCCTCTGGTCCTAGACTCCCCCACTATAGGAAACATCCTCTCCACATCCACTCTATCTGTGTCCTCTGGTCCTAGACTCCCCAACTACAGGAAACATCATCTCCACATCCACTCTATCTGTGTCCTCTGGTCCTAGACTCCCCCACTATAGGAAACATCCTCTCCTCATCCACTCTATCTGTGTCCTCTGGTCCTAGACTCCCCAAACACAGGAAACATCATCTCCACATCCACTCTATCTGTGTCCTCTGCTCCTAGACTCCCCCACTATATGAAACATCCTCTCCACATCCACTCTATCTGTGTCCTCTGGTCCTAGACTCCCCAACTACAGGAAACATCATCTCCACATCCACTCTATCTGTGTCCACTGGTCCTAGACTCCCCCATTGCAGGAAAAATCTTCTCCACATCCACTCTATCTGGTCCTAGACTCCCCCACCAGGGGCAGCACACTTTCCCCATCCAGTCTATCTGTGTCCACTGGTCCTAGACTACCCCACTACAGGAAACATCCTCTCCACATCCACTCTATCTGTGTCCTCTGGTCCTAGACTCCCCCACTATAGGAAACATCCTCTCCACATCCACTCTATCTGTGTCCTCTGGTCCTAGACTCCTCCACTAGGAAACATCCTCTCTACATCCACTCTATCTGTGTCCTCTGGTCCTAGACTCCCCCACTAGGAAACATCCTCTCCACATCCACTCTATCTGTGCCCTCTGGTCCTAGACTCCTCCACTACAGGAAACATCCTCTCCACATCCACTCTATCTGTGTGCTCTGGTCCTAGACTCCCCCACTACAGGAAACATCCTCTCCACATCCACTCAATCTGTGTCCTCTGGTCCTAGACTCCCCCACTAAATGAAACATCCTCTCCACATCCACTCTATCTGTGTCCTCTGGTCCTAGACTCCCCCACTACAGGAAACATCATCTCCACATCCACTCTATCTGTGTCCTCTGGTCCTAGACTCCCCCACTATAGGAAACTTCCTCACCACACCCACTCTATCTGTGTCCTCTGGTCCTAGACTCCCCGACTATAGGAAACATCCTCTCCACATCCACTCTATCTGTGTCCTCTGGTCCTAGACTCCCCAACTACAGGAAACATCATCTCCACATCCACTCTCTCTGTGTCCTCTGGTCCTATACTCCCTCACTATAGGAAACATCCTCTCCACATCCACTCTATCTGTGTCCTCTGGTCCTAGACTCCCCAAACACAGGAAACATCATCTCCACATCCACTCTATCTGTGTCCTCTGTTCCTAGACTCCCCCACTATATGAAACATCCTCTCCACATTCACTCTATCTGTGTCCTCTGGTCCTAGACTCCCCAACTAAAGGAAACATCATCTCCACATCCACTCTATCTGTGTCCTCTGGTCCTAGACTCCCCCACTATATGAAACATCCTCTCCACATCCACTCTATCTGTGTCCTCTGGTCCTAGACTCCCCAACTACAGGAAACATCATCTCCACATCCACTCTATCTGTGTCCTCTGGTCCTAGACTCATCCCACTACAGGAAACATCATCTCCACATCCACTCTATCTGTGTCCTCTGGTCCTAGACTCCCCCACTATAGGAAACATCCTCTCCACATCCACTCTATCTGTGTCCCCTGGTCCTAGACTCCCCAACTACAAGAAACATCATCTCCACATCCACTCTATCTGTGTCCTCTGGTCCTAGACTCCCCCACTATAGGAAACATCCTCTCCGCATCCACTCTATCTGTGTCCTCTGGTCCTAGACTCCCCAAACACAGGAAACTTCATCTCCACATCCACTCTATCTGTGTCCTCTGCTCCTAGACTCCCCCACTATATGAAACATCCTCTCCACATCCACTCTATCTGTGTCCTCTGGTCCTAGACTCCCCAACTACAGGAAACATCATCTCCACATCCACTCTATCTGTGTCCTCTGGTCCTAGACTCCCCCACTATATGAAACATCCTCTCCACATCCACTCTATCTGTGTCCTCTGGTCCTAGACTCCCCCACTACAGGAAACATCATCTCCACATCCACTCTATCTGTCTCCTCTGGTCCTAGACTCCCCCACTATAGGAAACATCCTCTCCACATCCACTCTATCTGTGTCCTCTGGTTCTAGACTCCCCAACTACAGGAAACATCATCTCCACATCCACTCTATCTGTGTCCACTGGTCCTAGACTCCCCCATTGCAGGAAAAATCTTCTCCACATCCACTCTATCTGGTCCTAGACTCCCCCACCAGTGGCAGCACACTTTCCCCATCCAGTCTATCTGTGTCCTCTGGTCCTAGACTACCCCACTACAGGAAACATCCTCTCCACATCCACTTTATCAGTGTCCTCTTGTTCTAGACTCCCCAGTACAGGAAACATCCTCTCCACATCCACTCTATCTGTGTCCTCTGGTCCTAGACTCCCCCACTGTAGGAAACATCCTCTCCACATCCACTCTATCTGTGTCCTCTGGTCCTAGACTCCCCCACTACAGGAAACATCATCTCCACATCCACTCTATCTGTGTCCTCTGGTCCTAGACTCCACCACTATAGGAAACATCCTCTCCACATCCACTCTATCTGTGTCCTCTGGTCCTAAACTCCCCAACTACAAGAAACATCATCTCCACATCCACTCTATCTGTGTCCTCTGCTCCTAGACTCCCCCACTATAGGAAACATCCTCTCCGCATCCACTCTATCTGTGTCCTCTGGTCCTAGACTCCCCAAACACAGGAAACATCATCTCCACATCCACTCTATCTGTGTCCTCTGCTCCTAGACTCCCCCACTATATGAAACATCCTCTCCACATCCACTCTATCTGTGTCCTCTGGTCCTAGACTCCCCACTACAGGACACATCCTTTCCACATCCACTTTATCAGTGTCCTCTTGTTCTAGACTCCCCAGTACAGGAAACATCCTCTCCACATCCAGTCTATCTGTGTCCTCTGGTCCTAGACTACCCCACTACAGGAAACATCCTCTCCACATATACTCTATCTGTGTCCTCTGGTCCTAGACTCCCCACTACAGGACTCATCCTTTCCACATCCACTTTATCAGTGTCCTCTTGTTCTAGACTCCCCAGTACAGGAAACATCCTCTCCACATCCAGTCTATCTGTGTCCTCTGGTCCTAGACTCCCCCACTATAGGAAACTTCCTCTCCACATCCACTCTAACTGTGTCCTCTGGTCCTAGACTCCCCAACTACAGGAAACATCACCTCCACATCCACTCTATCTGTGTCCTCTGGTCCTAGACTCCCCCACTATAGGAAACATCCTCTCCACATTCACTCTATCTGTGTCCTCTCGTCCTAGACTCCCCAACTACAGGAAACATCATCTCCACATCCACTCTATCTGTGTCCTCTGGTCCTAGACTCCCCCACTATAGGAAACATCCTCTCCACATCCACTCTATCTGTGTCCTCTGGTCCTAGACTCCCCCACTACAGGAAACATCATCTCCACATCCACTCTATCTGTGTCCTCTGGTCCTAGACTCCCCCACTACAGGAAACATCCTCTCCACATCCACTCTGTCTGTATCCTCTTGTCTTAGACTCCCCCACTACAGGAAACATCCTCTCCACATCCACTCTATCTGTGCCCCCTGGTCCTAGACTCCCCCACTATAGGAAACATCCTCTCCACATCCACTCTATCTGTGTCCTCTGGTCCTATACTCCCCCACTATAGGAAAAATCCTCTCCACATCCACTCTATCTGTGTCCTCTGGTCCTAGACTCCCCAAACACAGGAAACATCATCTCCACATCCACTCTATCTGTGTCCTCTGGTCCTAGACTCCCCCACTATATGAAACATCCTCTCCACATTCACTCTATCTGTGTCCTCTGGTCCTAGACTCCCCAACTAAAGGAAACATCATCTCCACATCCACTGTATCTGTGTCCTCTGGTCCTAGACTCCCCCACTATAGGAAACATCCTCCCCACATCCACTCTATCTGTGTCCTCTGGTCCTAGACTCCCCCACTACAGGAAACATCATCTCCACATCCACTCTATCTGTGTCCTCTGGTCCTAGACTCCCCCACTATAGGAAACATCCTCTCCGCATCCACTCTATCTGTGTCCTCTGGTCCTAGACTCCCCAAACACAGGAAACATCCTCTCCACATCCACTCTATCTGTGTCCTCTGGTCCTAGACTCCCCAACTACAGGAAACATCATCTCCACATCCACTCTATCTTTGTCCACTGGTCCTAGACTCCCCCATTGCAGGAAAAATCTTCTCCACATCCACTCTATCTGGTCCTAGACTCCCCCACCAGTGGCAGCACACTTTCCCCATCCAGTCTATCTGTGTCCTCTGGTCCGAGACTACCCCACTACAGGAAACATCCTCTCCACATATACTCTATCTGTGTCCTCTGGTCCTAGACTCCCCACTACAGGACACATCCTTTCCACATCCACTTTATCAGTGTCCTCTTGTTCTAGACTCCCCAGTACAGGAAACATCCTCTCCACTTCCAGTCTATCTGTGTCCTCTGGTCCTAGACTCCCCCACTATAGGAAACTTCCTCTCCACATCCACTCTATCTGTGTCCTCTCGTCCTAGACGCCCCAACTACAGGAAACATCATCTCCACATCCACTCTATCTGTGTCCTCTGGTCCTGGACTCCCCCACTATAGGAAACATCCTCTCCACATCCACTCTATCTGTGTCCTCTGGTCCTAGACTCCCCAACTACAGGAAACATCACCTCCACATCCACTCTATCTGTGTCCTCTGGTCCTAGACTCCCCCACTATAGGAAACATCCTCTCCACATCCACTCTATCTGTGTCCTCTGGTCCTAGACTCCCCCACTATAGGAAACATCCTCTCCGCATCCACTCTATCTGTGTCCTCTGGTCCTAGACTCCCCAAACACAGGAAACATCCTCTCCACATCCACTCTGTCTGTATCCTCTTGTCTTAGACTCCCCCACTACAGGAAACATCCTCTCCACATCCACTCTATCTGTGCCCCCTGGTCCTAGACTCCCCCACTATAGGAAACATCATCTCCACATCCACTCTATCTGTGTCCTCTGCTCCTAGACTCCCCCACTATAGGAAACATCCTCTCCGCATCCAGTCTATCTGTGTCCTCTGGTCCTAGACTCCCCAAACACAGGAAACATCATCTCCACATCCACTCTATCTGTGTCCTCTGCTCCTAGACTCCCCCACTATAGGAAACATCCTCTCCACATCCACTCTATCTGTGTCCTCTGGTCCTAGACTCCCCAAACAGAGGAAACATCATCTCCACATCCACTCTATCTGTGTCCTCTGCTCCTAGACTCCCCCACTATATGAAACATCCTCTCCACATCCACTCTATCTGTGTCCTCTGGTCCTAGACTCCCCAACTACTGGAAACATCATCTCCACATCCACTCTATCTGTGTCCTCTGGTCCTAGACTCCCCCACTATATGAAACATCCTCTCCACATCCACTCTATCTGTGTCCTCTGGTCCTAGACTCCCCCACTACAGGAAACATCATCTCCACATCCACTCTATCTGTGTCCTCTGGTCCTAGACTCCCCCACTATAGGAAATATCCTCTCCACATCCACTCTATCTGTGTCCTCTGGTCCTAGACGCCCCAACTACAGGAAACATCATCTCCACATCCACTCTATCTGTGTCCACTGGTCCTAGACTCCCCCATTGCAGGAAAAATCTTCTCCACATCCACTCTATCTGGTCCTAGACTCCCCCACCAGGGGCAGCACACTTTCCCCATCCAGTCTATCTGTGTCCTCTGGTCCTAGACTACCCCACTACAGGAAACATCCTCTCCACATATACTCTATCTGTGTACTCTGGTCCTAGACTCCCCACTACAGGACACATCCTTTCCACATCCACTTTATCAGTGTCCTCTTGTTCTAGACTCCCCAGTACAGGAAACATCCTCTCCACATCCACTCTATCTGTGTCCTCTGGTCCTAGACTCCCCCACTATAGGAAACATCCTCTCCACATCCACTCTATCTGTGTCCTCTGGTCCTAGACTCCCCAACTACAGGAAACATCACCTCCACATCCACTCTATCTGTGTCCTCTGGTCCTAGACTCCCCCACTATAGGAAACATCCTCTCCACATCCACTCTATCTGTGTCCTCTCGTCCTAGACTCCCCAACTACAGGAAACATCATCTCCACATCCACTCTATCTGTGTCCTCTGGTCCTAGACTCCCCCACTATAGGAAACATCCTCTCCACATCCACTCTATCTGTGTCCTCTGGTCCTAGACTCCCCCACTACAGGAAACATCATCACCACATCCACTCTATCTGTGTCCTCTGGTCCTAGTCTCCCCCACTACAGGAAACATCCTCTCCACATCCACTCTGTCTGTATCCTCTTGTCTTAGACTCCCCCACTACAGGAAACATCCACTCCACATCCACTCTATCTGTGCCCCCTGGTCCTAGACTCCCCCACTATAGGAAACATCCTCTCCACATCCACTCTATCTGTGTCCTCTGGTCCTATACTCCCCCACTATAGGAAACATCCTCTCCACATCCACTCTATCTGTGTCCTCTGGTCCTAGACTCCCCAACTACAGGAAACATCATCTCCACATCCACTCTATCTGTGTCCTCTGGTCCTAGACTCCCCCACTATAGGAAACATCCTCTCCACATCCACTCTATCTGTGTCCTCTGGTCCTAGACTCCCCAAACACAGGAAACATCATCTCCACATCCACTCTATCTGTGTCCTTTTGCTCCTAGACTCCCCCACTATATGAAACATCCTCTCCACATCCACTCTATCTGTGTCCTCTGGTCCTAGACTCCCCAACTACAGGAAACATCATCTCCACATCCACTCTATCTGTGTCTGCTGGTCCTAGACTCCCCCACTATATGAAACATCCTCTCCACATCCACTCTATCTGTGTCCTCTGGTCCTAGACTCCCCCACTACAGGAAACATCATGTCCACATCCACTCTATCTGTGTCCTCTGGTCCTAGACTCCCCCACTACAGGAAACATCCTCTCCACATCCACTCTGTCTGTATCCTCTTGTCTTAGACTCCCCCACTACAGGAAACATCCACTCCACATCCACTCTATCTGTGCCCCCTGGTCCTAGACTCCCCCACTATAGGAAACATCCTCTCCACATCCACTCTATCTGTGTCCTTTGGTCCTATACTCCCCCACTATAGGAAACATCCTCTCCGCATCCACTCTATCTGTCTCCTCTGGTCCTAGACTCCCCAAACACAGGAAACATCATCTCCACATCCACTCTATCTGTGTCCTTTTGCTCCTAGACTCCCCCACTATATGAAACATCCTCTCCACATCCACTCTATCTGTGTCCTCTGGTCCTAGACTCCCCAACTACAGGAAACATCATCTCCACATCCACTCTATCTGTGTCCTCTGGTCCTAGACTCCCCCACTATATGAAACATCCTCTCCACATCCACTCTATCTGTGTCCTCTGGTCCTAGACTCCCCCACTACAGGAAACATCATCTCCACATCCACTCTATCTGTGTCCTCTGGTCCTAGACTCCCCCACTATAGGAAACATCCTCTCCACATCCACTCTATCTGTGTCCTCTGGTCCTAGAGTCCCCAACTACAGGAAACATCATCTCCATATCCACTCTATCTGTGTCCACTGGTCCTAGACTCCCCCATTGCAGGAAAAATCTTCTCCACATCCACTCTATCTGGTCCTAGACTCCCCCACCAGGGGCAGCACACTTTCCCCATCCAGTCTATCTGTGTCCTCTGGTCCTAGACTACCCCACTACAGGAAACATCCTCTCCACATATACTCTATCTGTGTCCTCTGGTCCTAGACTCCCCACTACAGGACACATCCTTTCCACATCCACTTTATCAGTGTCCTCTTGTTCTAGACTCCCCAGTACAGGAAACATCCTCTCCACATCCACTCTATCCGTGTCCTCTGGTCCTGGACTCCCCCACTATAGGAAACATCCTCTCCACATCCACTCTATCTGTGTCCTCTGGTCCTAGACTCCCCAACTACAGGAAACATCACCTCCACATCCACTCTATCTGTGTCCTCTGGTCCTAGACTCCCCCACTATAGGAAACATCCTCTCCACATCCACTCTATCTGTGTCCTCTCGTCCTAGACTCCCCAACTACAGGAAACATCATCTCCACATCCACTCTATCTGTGTCCTCTTGTCCTAGACTCCCCCACTATAGGAAACATCCTCTCCACATCCACTCTATCTGTGTCCTCTGGTCCTAGACTCCCCCACTACAGGAAACATCATCTCCACATCCACTCTATCTGTGTCCTCTGGTCCTAGACTCCCCCACTACAGGAAACATCCTCTCCACACCCACTCTGTCTGTATCCTCTTGTCTTAGACTCCCACACTACAGGAAAAATCCTCTCCACATCCACTCTATCTGTGCCCCCTGGTCCTAGACTCCCCCACTATAGGAAACCTCCACTCCACATCCACTCTATCTGTGTCCTCTGGTCCTATACTCCCCCACTATAGGAAACATCCTCTCCACATCCACTCTATCTGTGTCCTCTGGTCCTAGACTCCCCAAACACAGGAAACATCCTCTCCACATCCACTCTATCTGTGTCCTCTGGTCCTAGACTCCCCCACTATATGAAACATCCTCTCCACATTCACTCTATCTGTGTCCTCTGGTCCTAGACTCCCCAACTAAAGGAAACATCATCTCCACATCCACTCTATCTGTGTCCTCTGGTCCTAGACTCCCCGACTATATGAAACATCATCTCCACATCCACTCTATCTGTGTCCTCTGGTCCTAGACTCCCCCACTACAGGAAACATCATCTCCACATCCACTCTATCTGTGTCCTCTGGTCCTAGACTCCCCCACCATAGGAAACATCCTCTCCACATCGACTCTATCTGTGTCCTCTGGTCCTAGACTCCCCAACTACAGGAAACATCATCTCCACATCCACTCTATCTGTGTCCTCTGGTCCTAGACTCCCCCACTATAGGAAACATCCTCTCCACATCCACTCTATCTGTGTCCTCTGGTCCTAGACTCCCCAACTACAGGAAACATCATCACCAAATCCACTCTATCTGTGTCCTCTGGTCCTAGACTCCCCCACTACAGGAAACATCATCTCCACATCCACTCTATCTGTGTCCTCTGGTCCTAGACTCCCCCACTACAGGAAACATCCTCTCCACATCCACTCTGTCTGTATCCTCTTGTCTTAGACTCCCCCACTACAGGAAACATCCACTCCACATCCACTCAATCTGTGCCCCCTGGTCCTAGACTCCCCCACTATAGGAAACATCCTCTCCACATCCACTCTATCTGTGTCCTTTGGTCCTATACTCCCCCACTATAGGAAACATCCTCTCCACATCCACTCTATCTGTGTCCTCTGGTCCTAGACTCCCCAACTACAGGAAACATCATCTCCACATCCACTCTATCTGTGTCCTCTGGTCTTAGACTCCCCCACTATAGGAAACATCCTCTCCGCATCCACTCTATCTGTCTCCTCTGGTCCTAGCCTCCCCAAACACAGGAAACATCATCTCCACATCCACTCTATCTGTGTCCTTTTGCTCCTAGACTCCCCCACTATATGAAACATCCTCTCCACATCCACTCTATCTGTGTCCTCTGGTCCTAGACTCCCCCACTACAGGAAACATCATCTCCACATCCACTCTATCTGTGTCCTCTGGTCCTAGACTCCCCAACTATAGGAAACATCCTCTCCACATCCACTCTATCTGTGTCCTCTGGTCCTAGAGTCCCCAACTACAGGAAACATCATCTCCACATCCACTCTATCTGTGTCCACTGGTCCTAGACTCCCCCATTGCAGGAAAAATCTTCTCCACATCCACTCTATCTGGTCCTAGACTCCCCCACCAGGGGCAGCACACTTTCCCCATCCAGTCTATCTGTGTCCTCTGGTCCTAGACTACCCCACTACAGGAAACATCCTCTCCACACCCACTCTGTCTGTATCCTCTTGTCTTAGACTCCCACACTACAGGAAAAATCCTCTCCACATCCACTCTATCTGTGCCCCCTGGTCCTAGACTCCCCCACTATAGGAAACCTCCACTCCACATCCACTCTATCTGTGTCCTCTGGTCCTATACTCCCCCACTATAGGAAACATCCTCTCCACATCCACTCTATCTGTGTCCTCTGGTCCTAGACTCCCCAAACACAGGAAACATCATCTCCACATCCACTCTATCTGTGTCCTCTGGTCCTAGACTCCCCCACTATATGAAACATCCTCTCCACATTCACTCTATCTGTGTCCTCTGGTCCTAGACTCCCCAACTAAAGGAAACATCATCTCCACATCCACTCTATCTGTGTCCTCTGGTCCTAGACTCCCCGACTATATGAAACATCATCTCCACATCCACTCTATCTGTGTCCTCTGGTCCTAGACTCCCCCACTACAGGAAACATCATCTCCACATTCACTCTATCTGTCTCCTCTGGTCCTAGACTGCCTCACTATAGGAAACATCCTCTCCACATTAACTCTATCTGTGTCCTCTGGTCCTAGACTCCCCCACTACAGGAAACATCATCTCCACATCCACTCTATCTGTGTCCTCTGGTCCTAGACTCCCCCACCATAGGAAACATCCTCTCCACATCGACTCTATCTGTGTCCTCTGGTCCTAGACTCCCCAACTACAGGAAACATCATCTCCACATCCACTCTATCTGTGTCCTCTGGTCCTAGACTCCCCCACTATAGGAAACATCCTCTCCACATCCACTCTATCTGTGTCCTCTGGTCCTAGACTCCCCAACTACAGGAAACATCATCACCAAATCCACTCTATCTGTGTCCTCTGGTCCTAGACTCCCCCACTACAGGAAACATCATCTCCACATCCACTCTATCTGTGTCCTCTGGTCCTAGACTCCCCCACTACAGGAAACATCCTCTCCACATCCACTCTGTCTGTATCCTCTTGTCTTAGACTCCCCCACTACAGGAAACATCCACTCCACATCCACTCTATCTGTGCCCCCTGGTCCTAGACTCCCCCACTATAGGAAACATCCTCTCCACATCCACTCTATCTGTGTCCTTTGGTCCTATACTCCCCCACTATAGGAAACATCCTCTCCACATCCACTCTATCTGTGTCCTCTGGTCCTAGACTCCCCAACTACAGGAAACATCATCTCCACATCCACTCTATCTGTGTCCTCTGGTCTTAGACTCCCCCACTATAGGAAACATCCTCTCCGCATCCACTCTATCTGTCTCCTCTGGTCCTAGACTCCCCAAACACAGGAAACATCATCTCCACATCCACTCTATCTGTGTCCTTTTGCTCCTAGACTCCCCCACTATATGAAACATCCTCTCCACATCCACTCTATCTGTGTCCTCTGGTCCTAGACTCACCAACTACAGGAAACATCATCTCCACATCCACTCTATCTGTGTCCTCTGGTCCTAGACTCCCCCACTATATGAAACATCCTCTCCACATCCACTCTATCTGTGTCCTCTGGTCCTAGACTCCCCCACTACAGGAAACATCATCTCCACATCCACTCTATCTGTGTCCTCTGGTCCTAGACTCCCCCACTATAGGAAACATCCTCTCCACATCCACTCTATCTGTGTCCTCTGGTCCTAGAGTCCCCAACTACAGGAAACATCATCTCCACATCCACTCTATCTGTGTCCACTGGTCCTAGACTCCCCCATTGCAGGAAAAATCTTCTCCACATCCACACTATCTGGTCCTAGACTCCCCCACCAGGGGCAGCACACTTTCCCCATCCAGTCTATCTGTGTCCTCTGGTCCTAGACTACCCCACTACAGGAAACATCCTCTCCACATATACTCTATCTGTGTCCTCTGGTCCTAGACTCCCCACTACAGGACACATCCTTTCCACATCCACTTTATCAGTGTCCTCTTGTTCTAGACTCCCCAGTACAGGAAACATCCTCTCCACATCCACTCTATCCGTGTCCTCTGGTCCTGGACTCCCCCACTATAGGAAACATCCTCTCCACATCCACTCTATCTGTGTCCTCTGGTCCTAGACTCCCCAACTACAGGAAACATCACCTCCACATCCACTCTATCTGTGTCCTCTGGTCCTAGACTCCCCCACTATAGGAAACATCCTCTCCACATCCACTCTATCTGTGTCCTCTCGTCCTAGACTCCCCAACTACAGGAAACATCATCTCCACATCCACTCTATCTGTGTCCTCTGGTCCTAGACTCCCCCACTATAGGAAACATCCTCTCCACATCCACTCTATCTGTGTCCTCTGGTCCTAGACTCCCCCACTACAGGAAACATCATCTCCACATCCACTCTATCTGTGTCCTCTGGTCCTAGACTCCCCCACTACAGGAAACATCCTCTCCACACCCACTCTGTCTGTATCCTCTTGTCTTAGACTCCCACACTACAGGAAAAATCCTCTCCACATCCACTCTATCTGTGCCCCCTGGTCCTAGACTCCCCCACTATAGGAAACCTCCACTCCACATCCACTCTATCTGTGTCCTCTGGTCCTATACTCCCCCACTATAGGAAACATCCTCTCCACATCCACTCTATCTGTGTCCTCTGGTCCTAGACTCCCCAAACACAGGAAACATCATCTCCACATCCACTCTATCTGTGTCCTCTGGTCCTAGACTCCCCCACTATATGAAACATCCTCTCCACATTCACTCTATCTGTGTCCTCTGGTCCTAGACTCCCCAACTAAAGGAAACATCATCTCCACATCCACTCTATCTGTGTCCTCTGGTCCTAGACTCCCCGACTATATGAAACATCATCTCCACATCCACTCTATCTGTGTCCTCTGGTCCTAAACTCCCCCACTACAGGAAACATCATCTCCACATCCACTCTATCTGTCTCCTCTGGTCCTAGACTGCCTCACTATAGGAAACATCCTCTCCACATTAACTCTATCTGTGTCCTCTGGTCCTAGACTCCCCCACTACAGGAAACATCATCTCCACATCCACTCTATCTGTGTCCTCTGGTCCTAGACTCCCCCACCATAGGAAACATCCTCTCCACATCGACTCTATCTGTGTCCTCTGGTCCTAGACTCCCCAACTACAGGAAACATCATCTCCACATCCACTCTATCTGTGTCCTCTGGTCCTAGACTCCCCCACTATAGGAAACATCCTCTCCACATCCACTCTATCTGTGTCCTCTGGTCCTAGACTCCCCAACTACAGGAAACATCATCACCAAATCCACTCTATCTGTGTCCTCTGGTCCTAGACTCCCCCACTATAGAAAACATCCTCTCTGCATCAACTCTATCTGTGTCCTCTGGTCCTAGACTCCCCAAACACAGGAAACATCATCTCCACATCCACACTATCTGTGTCCTCTGCTCCTAGACTCCCCCACTATATGAAACATCCTCTCCACATCCACTCTATCTGTGTCCTCTGGTCCTAGACTCCCCAACTACAGGAAACATCATCTCCACATCCACTCTATCTGTGTCCTCTGGTCCTAGACTCCCCCACTATATGAAACATCCTCTCCACATCCACTCTATCTGTGTCCTCTGGTCCTAGACTCCCCCACTATAGTAAACATCCTCTCCACATCCACTCTATCTGTGTCCTCTGGTCCTAGACTCCCCAACTACAGGAAACATCATCTCCACATCCACTCTATCTGTGTCCACTGGTCCTAGACTCCCCCATTGCAGGAAAAATCTTCTCCACATCCACTCTATCAGGTCCTAGACTCCCCCACCAGGGGCAGCACACTTTCCCCATCTTGTCTATCTGTGTCCTCTGGTCCTAGACTCCCCCACTATATGAAACATCCTCTCCACATCCACTCTATCTGTGTCCTCTCGTCCTAGACTCCCCAACTACAGGAAACATCATCTCCACATCCACTCTATCTGTGTCCTCTGGTCCTAGACTCCCCCACTATAGGAAACCTCCACTCCACATCCACTCTATCTGTGTCCTCTGGTCCTATACTCCCCCACTATAGGAAACATCCTCTCCACATCCACTCTATCTGTGTCCTCTGGTCCTAGACTCCCCAAACACAGGAAACATCATCTCCACATCCACTCTATCTGTGTCCTCTGGTCCTAGACTCCCCCACTATATGAAACATCCTCTCCACATTCACTCTATCTGTGTCCTCTGGTCCTAGACTCCCCAACTAAAGGAAACATCATCTCCACATCCACTCTATCTGTGTCCTCTGGTCCTAGACTCCCCGACTATATGAAACATCATCTCCACATCCACTCTATCTGTGTCCTCTGGTCCTAGACTCCCCCACTACAGGAAACATCATCTCCACATCCACTCTATCTGTCTCCTCTGGTCCTAGACTGCCTCACTATAGGAAAAATCCTCTCCACATTAACTCTATCTGTGTCCTCTGGTCCAAGACTCCCCAACTACAGGAAACATCATCTCCACATCCACTCAATCTGTGTCCTCTGGTCCTAGACTCCCCCACTATAGGAAACATCATCTCCACATCCACTCTATCTGTGTCCTCTGGTCCTAGACTCCCCCACTACAGGAAACATCATCTCCACATCCACTCTATCTGTGTCCTCTGGTCCTAGACTCCCCCACCATAGGAAACATCCTCTCCACATCGACTCTATCTGTGTCCTCTGGTCCTAGACTCCCCAACTACAGGAAACATCATCTCCACATCCACTCTATCTGTGTCCTCTGGTCCTAGACTCCACCACTATAGGAAACATCCTCTCCACATCCACTCTATCTGTGTCCTCTGGTCCTAGACTCCCCCACTATATGAAACATCCTCTCCACATCCACTCTATCTGTGTCCTCTGGTCCTAGACTCCCCCACTATAGGAAACATCCTCTCCACATCCACTCTATCTGTGTCCTCTGGTCCTAGACTCCCCAACTACAGGAAACATCATCTCCACATCCACTCTATCTGTGTCCACTGGTCCTAGACTCCCCCATTGCAGGAAAAATCTTCTCCACATCCACTCTATCTGGTCCTAGACTCCTCCACAAGGGGCAGCACACTTTCCCCATCCTGTCTATCTGTGTCCTCTGGTCCTAGATTCCACCACTATATGAAACATCCTCTCCACATCCACTCTATCTGTGTCCTCTCGTCCTAGACTCCCCAACTACAGGAAACATCATCTCCACATCCACTCTATCTGTGTCCTCTGGTCCTAGACTCCCCCACTATAGAAAACATCCTCTCTGCATCAACTCTATCTGTGCCCTCTGGTCCTAGACTCCCCAAACACAGGAAACATCATCTCCACATCCACTCTATCTGTGTCCTCTGCTCCTAGACTCCCCCACTATATGAAACATCCTCTCCACATCCACTCTATCTGTGTCCTCTGGTCCTAGACTCCCCAACTACAGGAAACATCACCTCCACATCCACTCTATCTGTGTCCTCTGGTCCTAGACTCCCCCACTACAGGAAACATCCTCTCCACATCCACTCTATCTGTGTCCTCTCGTCCTAGACTCCCCAACTACAGGAAACATCATCTCCACATCCACTCTATCTGTGTCCTCTGGTCCTAGACTCCCCCACTATAGGAAACATCCTCTCCACATCCACTCTATCTGTGTCCTCTGGTCCTAGACTCCCCCACTACAGGAAACATCATCTCCACATCCACTCTATCTGTGTCCTCTGGTCCTAGACTCCCCCACTACAGGAAACATCCTCTCCACACCCACTCTGTCTGTATCCTCTTGTCTTAGACTCCCACACTACAGGAAAAATCCTCTCCACATCCACTCTATCTGTGCCCCCTGGTCCTAGACTCCCCCACTATAGGAAACCTCCACTCCACATCCACTCTATCTGTGTCCTCTGGTCCTATACTCCCCCACTATAGGAAACATCCTCTCCACATCCACTCTATCTGTGTCCTCTGGTCCTAGACTCCCCAAACACAGGAAACATCATCTCCACATCCACTCTATCTGTGTCCTCTGGTCCTAGACTCCCCCACTATATGAAACATCCTCTCCACATTCACTCTATCTGTGTCCTCTGGTCCTAGACTCCCCAACTAAAGGAAACATCATCTCCACATCCACTCTATCTGTGTCCTCTGGTCCTAGACTCCCCGACTATATGAAACATCATCTCCACATCCACTCTATCTGTGTCCTCTGGTCCTAGACTCCCCCACTACAGGAAACATCTTCTCCACATCCACTCTATCTGTCTCCTCTGGTCCTAGACTGCCTCACTATAGGAAACATCCTCTCCACATTAACTCTATCTGTGTCCTCTGGTCCTAGACTCCCCCACTACAGGAAACATCATCTCCACATCCACTCTATCTGTGTCCTCTGGTCCTAGACTCCCCCACCATAGGAAACATCCTCTCCACATCGACTCTATCTGTGTCCTCTGGTCCTAGACTCCCCAACTACAGGAAACATCATCTCCACATCCACTCTATCTGTGTCCTCTGGTCCTAGACTCCCCCACTATAGGAAACATCCTCTCCACATCCACTCTATCTGTGTCCTCTGGTCCTAGACTCCCCAACTACAGGAAACATCATCACCAAATCCACTCTATCTGTGTCCTCTGGTCCTAGACTCCCCCACTATAGAAAACATCCTCTCTGCATCAACTCTATCTGTGTCCTCTGGTCCTAGACTCCCCAAACACAGGAAACATCATCTCCACATCCACTCTATCTGTGTCCTCTGCTCCTAGACTCCCCCACTATATGAAACATCCTCTCCACATCCACTCTATCTGTGTCCTCTGGTCCTAGACTCCCCAACTACAGGAAACATCATCTCCACATCCACTCTATCTGTGTCCTCTGGTCCTAGACTCCCCCACTATATGAAACATCCTCTCCACATCCACTCTATCTGTGTCCTCTGGTCCTAGACTCCCCCACTATAGGAAACATCCTCTCCACATCCACTCTATCTGTGTCCTCTGGTCCTAGACTCCCCAACTACAGGAAACATCATCTCCACATCCACTCTATCTGTGTCCACTGGTCCTAGACTCCCCCATTGCAGGAAAAATCTTCTCCACATCCACTCTATCTGGTCCTAGACTCCCCCACCAGGGGCAGCACACTTTCCCCATCTTGTCTATCTGTGTCCTCTGGTCCTAGACTCCCCCACTATATGAAACATCCTCTCCACATCCACTCTATCTGTGTCCTCTCGTCCTAGACTCCCCAACTACAGGAAACATCATCTCCACATCCACTCTATCTGTGTCCTCTGGTCCTAGACTCCCCCAGTATAGGAAACCTCCACTCCACATCCACTCTATCTGTGTCCTCTGGTCCTATACTCCCCCACTATAGGAAACATCCTCTCCACATCCACTCTATCTGTGTCCTCTGGTCCTAGACTCCCCAAACACAGGAAACATCATCTCCACATCCACTCTATCTGTGTCCTCTGGTCCTAGACTCCCCCACTATATGAAACATCCTCTCCACATTCACTCTATCTGTGTCCTCTGGTCCTAGACTCCCCAACTAAAGGAAACATCATCTCCACATCCACTCTATCTGTGTCCTCTGGTCCTAGACTCCCCGACTATATGAAACATCATCTCCACATCCACTCTATCTGTGTCCTCTGGTCCTAGACTCCCCCACTACAGGAAACATCATCTCCACATCCACTCTATCTGTCTCCTCTGGTCCTAGACTGCCTCACTATAGGAAACATCCTCTCCACATTAACTCTATCTGTGTCCTCTGGTCCAAGACTCCCCAACTACAGGAAACATCATCTCCACATCCACTCAATCTGTGTCCTCTGGTCCTAGACTCCCCCACTATAGGAAACATCATCTCCACATCCACTCTATCTGTGTCCTCTGGTCCTAGACTCCCCCACTACAGGAAACATCATCTCCACATCCACTCTATCTGTGTCCTCTGGTCCTAGACTCCCCCACCATAGGAAACATCCTCTCCACATCGACTCTATCTGTGTCCTCTGGTCCTAGACTCCCCAACTACAGGAAACATCATCTCCACATCCACTCTATCTGTGTCCTCTGGTCCTAGACTCCACCACTATAGGAAACATCCTCTCCACATCCACTCTATCTGTGTCCTCTGGTCCTAGACTCCCCCACTATATGAAACATCCTCTCCACATCCACTCTATCTGTGTCCTCTGGTCCTAGACTCCCCCACTATAGGAAACATCCTCTCCACATCCACTCTATCTGTGTCCTCTGGTCCTAGACTCCCCAACTACAGGAAACATCATCTCCACATCCACTCTATCTGTGTCCACTGGTCCTAGACTCCCCCATTGCAGGAAAAATCTTCTCCACATCCACTCTATCTGGTCCTAGACTCCTCCACAAGGGGCAGCACACTTTCCCCATCCTGTCTATCTGTGTCCTCTGGTCCTAGATTCCCCCACTATATGAAACATCCTCTCCACATCCACTCTATCTGTGTCCTCTCGTCCTAGACTCCCCAACTACAGGAAACATCATCTCCACATCCACTCTATCTGTGTCCTCTGGTCCTAGACTCCCCCACTATAGAAAACATCCTCTCTGCATCAACTCTATCTGTGCCCTCTGGTCCTAGACTCCCCAAACACAGGAAACATCATCTCCACATCCACTCTATCTGTGTCCTCTGCTCCTAGACTCCCCCACTATATGAAACATCCTCTCCACATCCACTCTATCTGTGTCCTCTGGTCCTAGACTCCCCAACTACAGGAAACATCATCTACACATGCACTCTATCTGTGTCCTCTGGTCCTAGACTCCCCCACTATATGAAACATCCTCTCCACATCCACTCTATCAGTGTCCTCTGGTCCTAGACTCCCCCACTATAGGAAACATCCTCTCCACATCCACTCTATCTGTGTCCTCTGGTCCTAGACTCCCCAACTACAGGAAACATCATCTCCACATCCACTCTATCTGTGTCCACTGGTCCTAGACTCCCCCATTGCAGGAAAAATCTTCTCCACATCCACTCTATCTGGTCCTAGACTCCCCCACCAGGGGCAGCACACTTTCCCCATCCTGTCTATCTGTGTCCTCTGGTCCTAGACTCCCCCACTATATGAAACATCCTCTCCACATCCACTCTATCTGTGTCCTCTCGTCCTAGACTCCTCAACTACAGGAAACATCATCTCCACATCCACTCTATCTGTGTCCTCTGGTCCTAGACTCCCCCACCATAGGAAACATCCTCTCCACATCGACTCTATCTGTGTCCTCTGGTCCTAGACTCCCCAACTACAGGAAACATCATCTCCACATCCACTCTCTCTGTGTGCTCTGGTCCTAGACTCCCCCACTATAGGAAACATCCTCTCCACATCCACTCTATCTGTGTCCTCTGGTCCTAGACTCCCCAACTACAGGAAACATCATCACCACATCCACTCTATCTGTGTCCTCTGGTCCTAGACTCCCCCACTATAGAAAACATCCTCTCTGCATCAACTCTATCTGTGTCCTCTGGTCCTAGACTCCCCAAACACAGGAAACATCATCTCCACATCCACTCTATCTGTGTCCTCTGCTCCTAGACTCCCCCACTATATGAAACATCCTCTCCACATCCACTTTATCTGTGTCCTCTGGTCCTAGACTCCCCAACTACAGGAAACATCATCTCCACATCCACTCTATCTGTGTCCTCTGGTCCTAGACTCCCCCACTATATGAAACATCCTCTACACATCCACTCTATCTGTGTCCTCTGGTCCTAGACTCCCCCACTATAGGAAACATCCTCTCCACATCCACTCTATCTGTGTCCTCTGGTCCTAGACTCCCCAACTGCAGGAAACATCATCTCCACATCCACTCTATCTGTGTCCACTGGTCCTAGACTCCCCCATTGCAGGAAAAATCTTCTCCACATCCACTCTATCTGGTCCTAGACTCCCCCACCAGGGGCAGCACACTTTCCCCATCCTGTCTATCTGTGTCCTCTGGTCCTAGACTCCCCCACTATATGAAACATCCTCTCCACATCCACTCTATCTGTGTCCTCTCGTCCTAGACTCCCCAACTACAGGAAACATCATCTCCACATCCACTCTATCTGTGTCCTCTGGTCCTAGACTCCCCCACTATAGGAAACATCCACTCCACATCCACTCTATCTGTGTCCTCTGGTCCTAGACTCCCCCACTACAGGAAACATCATCTCCACATCCACTCTATCTGTGTCCTCTGGTCCTAGACTCCCCCACTACAGGAAACATCCTCTCCACATCAACTCTGTCTGTATCCTCTTGTCTTAGACTCCCCCACTACAGGAAACATCCTCTCCACATCCACTCTATCAGTGCCCCCTGGTCCTAGACTCCCCCACTATAGGAAACATCCTCTCCACATCCACTCTATCTGTGTCCTCTGGTCCTAGACTCCCCCACTAGGAAACATCCTCTCTACATCCACTCTATCTGTTTCCTCTGGTCCTAGACTCCCCCACTAGGAAACATCCTCTCCACATCCACTCTATCTGTGCCCTCTGGTCCTAGACTCCTCCACTACAGGAAGAATCCTCTCCACATCCACTCTATCTGTGTCCTCTGGTCCTAGACTCCCCCACTACAGGAAACATCCTCTCCACATCCACTCTATCTGTGTCCTCTGGTCCTAGAATCCCGCACTACAGGAAACATCCTCTCCACATCCTCCCTATCTGTGTCCTCTGGTCCTAGACTCCCCCACTATATGAAACATCCTCTCCACATCCACTCTATCTGTGTCCTCTGGTCCTAGACTCCCCCACTACAGGAAACATCATCTCCACATCCACTCTATCTGTGTCCTCTTGTCCTAGACTCCCCCACTACAGGAAACATTATCTCCACATCCACTCTATCTGTGTCCTCTGGTCCTAGACTCCCCAACTGCAGGAAACATCATCTCCACATCCACTCTATCTGTGTCCTCTGGTCCTAGACTCCCCCACTATATGAAACATCCTCTCCACATCCACTCTATCTGTGTCCTCTGGTCCTAGACTCCCCCACTAGGAAACATCCTCTCCACATCCACTCTATCTGTGCCCTCTGGTCCTAGACTCCTCCACTACAGGAAACATCCTCTCCACATCCACTCTATCTGTGTCCTCTGGTCCTAGACTCCCCCACTACAGGAAACATCCTCTCCACATCCACTCTATCTGTGTCCTCTGGTCCTAGACTCCCCCACTACAGGAAACATCATCTCCACATCCACTCTATCTGTGTCCTCTGGTCCTAAACTCCCCCACTATATGAAACATCCTCTCCACATCCACTCTATCTGTGTCCTCTGGTCCTAGACTCCCCCACTACAGGAAACATCATCTCCACATCCACTCTATCTGTGTCCTCTGGTCCTAGACTCCCCCACTATAGGAAACATCCTCTCCACATCCACTCTATCTGTGTCCTCTGGTCCTAGACTCCCCAACTACAGGAAACATCATCTCCACATCCACTCTCTCTGTGTCCTCTGGTCCTATAATCCCCCACTATAAGAAACATCATCTCCACATCCACTCAATCTGTGTCCTCTGGTCCTAGACTCCCCAACTGCAGGAATCATCATCTCCACATCCACTCTATCTGTGTCCTCTGGTCCTAGACTCCCCCACTATATGAAACATCCTCTCCACATCCACTCTATCTGTGTCCTCTGGTCCTAGACTCCCCCACTAGGAAACATCCTCTCCACATCCACTCTATCTGTGCCCTCTGGTCCTAGACTCCTCCACTACAGGAAACATCCTCTCCACATCCACTCTATCTGTGTCCTCTGGTCCTAGACTCCCCCACTACAGGAAACATCCTCTCCACATCCACTCTATCTGTGTCCTCTGGTCCTAGACTCCCCCACTACAGGAAACATCATCTCCACATCCACTCTATCTGTGTCCTCTGGTCCTAAACTCCCCCACTATATGAAACATCCTCTCCACATCCACTCTATCTGTGTCCTCTGGTCCTAGACTCCCCCACTACAGGAAACATCATCTCCACATCCACTCTATCTGTGTCCTCTGGTCCTAGACTCCCCCACTATAGGAAACATCCTCTCCACTTCCACTCTATCTGTGTCCTCTGGTCCTAGACTCCCCAACTACAGGAAACATCATCTCCACATCCACTCTCTCTGTGTCCTCTGGTCCTATAATCCCCCACTATAAGAAACATCCTCTCCACATCCACTCTATCTGTGTCCTCTGGTCCTAGACTCCCCCACTATAGGAAACATCCTCTCCACATCCACTCTATCTGTGTCCTCTGGTCCTAGACTCCCCAACTACAGGAAACATCATCTCCACATCCACTCTATCTGTGTCCACTGGTCCTAGACTCCCCCATTGCAGGAAAAATCTTCTCCACATCCACTCTATCTGGTCCTAGACTCCTCCACAAGGGGCAGCACACTTTCCCCATCCTGTCTATCTGTGTCCTCTGGTCCTAGATTCCCCCACTATATGAAACATCCTCTCCACATCCACTCTATCTGTGTCCTCTCGTCCTAGACTCCCCAACTACAGGAAACATCATCTCCACATCCACTCTATCTGTGTCCTCTGGTCCTAGACTCCCCCACTATAGAAAACATCCTCTCTGCATCAACTCTATCTGTGCCCTCTGGTCCTAGACTCCCCAAACACAGGAAACATCATCTCCACATCCACTCTATCTGTGTCCTCTCCTCCTAGACTCCCCCACTATATGAAACATCCTCTCCACATCCACTCTATCTGTGTCCTCTGGTCCTAGACTCCCCAACTACAGGAAACATCATCTACACATCCACTCTATCTGTGTCCTCTGGTCCTAGACTCCCCCACTATAGGAAACATCCTCTCCACATCCACTCTATCTGTGTCCTCTGGTCCTAGACTCCCCAACTACAGGAAACATCATCTCCACATCCACTCTATCTGTGTCCACTGGTCCTAGACTCCCCCATTGCAGGAAAAATCTTCTCCACATCCACTCTATCTGGTCCTAGACTCCCCCAACAGGGGCAGCACACTTTCCCCATCCTGTCTATCTGTGTCCTCTGGTCCTAGACTCCCTCACTATATGAAACATCCTCTCCACATCCACTCTATCTATGTCCTCTCGTCCTAGACTCCCCAACTACAGGAAACATCATCTCCACATCCACTCTATCTGTGTCCTCTGGTCCTAGACTCCCCCACCATAGGAAACATCCTCTCCACATCGACTCTATCTGTGTCCTCTGGTCCTAGACTCCCCAACTACAGGAAACATCATCTCCACATCCACTCTCTCTGTGTCCTCTGGTCCTAGACTCCCCCACTATAGGAAACATCCTCTCCACATCCACTCTATCTGTGTCCTCTGGTCCTAGACTCCCC
Organism: Hypanus sabinus; assembly: GCF_030144855.1. NCBI lineage: Eukaryota > Metazoa > Chordata > Chondrichthyes > Myliobatiformes > Dasyatidae > Hypanus > Hypanus sabinus. The sequence continues at coordinate 127,948 of NW_026779109.1, forward strand.
AAATACAGGAAACATCATCACCACATCCACTCTATCAGTGTCCTCTGGTCCTAGACTCCCCCACTATAGAAAACATCCTCTCTGCATCAACTCTATCTGTGTCCTCTGGTCCTAGACTCCCCAAACACAGGAAACATCATCTCCACATCCACTCTATCTGTGTCCTCTGCTCCTAGACTCCCCCACTATATGAAACATCCTCTCCACATCCACTTTATCTGTGTCCTCTGGTCCTAGACTCCCCAACTACAGGAAACATCATCTCCACATCCACTCTATCTGTGTCCTCTGGTCCTAGACTCCCCCACTATATGAAACATCCTCTACACATCCACTCTATCTGTGTCCTCTGGTCCTAGACTCCCCCACTATAGGAAACATCCTCTCCACATCCACTCTATCTGTGTCCTCTGGTCCTAGACTCCCCAACTACAGGAAACATCATCTCCACATCCACTCTATCTGTGTCCACTGGTCCTAGACTCCCCCATTGCAGGAAAAATCTTCTCCACATCCACTCTATCTGGTCCTAGACTCCCCCACCAGGGGCAGCACACTTTCCCCATCCTGTCTATCTGTGTCCTCTGGTCCTAGACTCCCCCACTATATGAAACATCCTCTCCACATCCACTCTATCTGTGTCCTCTCGTCCTAGACTCCCCAACAACAGGAAACATCATCTCCACATCCACTCTATCTGTGTCCTCTGGTCCTAGACTCCCCAACTGCAGGAAACATCATCTCCACATCCACTCTATCTGTGTCCTCTGGTCCTAGACTCCCCCACTATATGAAACATCCTCTCCACATCCACTCTATCTGTGTCCTCTGGTCCTAGACTCCCCCACTAGGAAACATCCTCTCCACATCCACTCTATCTGTGCCCTCTGGTCCTAGACTCCTCCACTACAGGAAACATCCTCTCCACATCCACTCTATCTGTGTCCTCTGGTCCTAGACTCCCCCACTACAGGAAACATCCTCTCCACATCCACTCTATCTGTGTCCTCTGGTCCTAGACTCCCCCACTACAGGAAACATCATCTCCACATCCACTCTATCTGTGTCCTCTGGTCCTAAACTCCCCCACTATATGAAACATCCTCTCCACATCCACTCTATCTGTGTCCTCTGGTCCTAGACTCCCCCACTACAGGAAACATCATCTCCACATCCACTCTATCTGTGTCCTCTGGTCCTAGACTCCCCCACTATAGGAAACATCCTCTCCACATCCACTCTATCTGTGTCCTCTGGTCCTAGACTCCCCAACTACAGGAAACATCATCTCCACATCCACTCTCTCTGTGTCCTCTGGTCCTATAATCCCCCACTATAAGAAACATCATCTCCACATCCACTCAATCTGTGTCCTCTGGTCCTAGACTCCCCAACTGCAGGAATCATCATCTCCACATCCACTCTATCTGTGTCCTCTGGTCCTAGACTCCCCCACTATATGAAACATCCTCTCCACATCCACTCTATCTGTGTCCTCTGGTCCTAGACTCCCCCACTAGGAAACATCCTCTCCACATCCACTCTATCTGTGCCCTCTGGTCCTAGACTCCTCCACTACAGGAAACATCCTCTCCACATCCACTCTATCTGTGTCCTCTGGTCCTAGACTCCCCCACTACAGGAAACATCCTCTCCACATCCACTCTATCTGTGTCCTCTGGTCCTAGACTCCCCCACTACAGGAAACATCATCTCCACATCCACTCTATCTGTGTCCTCTGGTCCTAAACTCCCCCACTATATGAAACATCCTCTCCACATCCACTCTATCTGTGTCCTCTGGTCCTAGACTCCCCCACTACAGGAAACATCATCTCCACATCCACTCTATCTGTGTCCTCTGGTCCTAGACTCCCCCACTATAGGAAACATCCTCTCCACTTCCACTCTATCTGTGTCCTCTGGTCCTAGACTCCCCAACTACAGGAAACATCATCTCCACATCCACTCTCTCTGTGTCCTCTGGTCCTATAATCCCCCACTATAAGAAACATCCTCTCCACATCCACTCTATCTGTGTCCTCTGGTCCTAGACTCCCCCACTATAGGAAACATCCTCTCCACATCCACTCTATCTGTGTCCTCTGGTCCTAGACTCCCCAACTACAGGAAACATCATCTCCACATCCACTCTATCTGTGTCCACTGGTCCTAGACTCCCCCATTGCAGGAAAAATCTTCTCCACATCCACTCTATCTGGTCCTAGACTCCTCCACAAGGGGCAGCACACTTTCCCCATCCTGTCTATCTGTGTCCTCTGGTCCTAGATTCCCCCACTATATGAAACATCCTCTCCACATCCACTCTATCTGTGTCCTCTCGTCCTAGACTCCCCAACTACAGGAAACATCATCTCCACATCCACTCTATCTGTGTCCTCTGGTCCTAGACTCCCCCACTATAGAAAACATCCTCTCTGCATCAACTCTATCTGTGCCCTCTGGTCCTAGACTCCCCAAACACAGGAAACATCATCTCCACATCCACTCTATCTGTGTCCTCTCCTCCTAGACTCCCCCACTATATGAAACATCCTCTCCACATCCACTCTATCTGTGTCCTCTGGTCCTAGACTCCCCAACTACAGGAAACATCATCTACACATCCACTCTATCTGTGTCCTCTGGTCCTAGACTCCCCCACTATAGGAAACATCCTCTCCACATCCACTCTATCTGTGTCCTCTGGTCCTAGACTCCCCAACTACAGGAAACATCATCTCCACATCCACTCTATCTGTGTCCACTGGTCCTAGACTCCCCCATTGCAGGAAAAATCTTCTCCACATCCACTCTATCTGGTCCTAGACTCCCCCAACAGGGGCAGCACACTTTCCCCATCCTGTCTATCTGTGTCCTCTGGTCCTAGACTCCCTCACTATATGAAACATCCTCTCCACATCCACTCTATCTATGTCCTCTCGTCCTAGACTCCCCAACTACAGGAAACATCATCTCCACATCCACTCTATCTGTGTCCTCTGGTCCTAGACTCCCCCACCATAGGAAACATCCTCTCCACATCGACTCTATCTGTGTCCTCTGGTCCTAGACTCCCCAACTACAGGAAACATCATCTCCACATCCACTCTCTCTGTGTCCTCTGGTCCTAGACTCCCCCACTATAGGAAACATCCTCTCCACATCCACTCTATCTGTGTCCTCTGGTCCTAGACTCCCCAAATACAGGAAACATCATCACCACATCCACTCTATCAGTGTCCTCTGGTCCTAGACTCCCCCACTATAGAAAACATCCTCTCTGCATCAACTCTATCTGTGTCCTCTGGTCCTAGACTCCCCAAACACAGGAAACATCATCTCCACATCCACTCTATCTGTGTCCTCTGCTCCTAGACTCCCCCACTATATGAAACATCCTCTCCACATCCACTTTATCTGTGTCCTCTGGTCCTAGACTCCCCAACTACAGGAAACATCATCTCCACATCCACTCTATCTGTGTCCTCTGGTCCTAGACTCCCCCACTATATGAAACATCCTCTACACATCCACTCTATCTGTGTCCTCTGGTCCTAGACTCCCCCACTATAGGAAACATCCTCTCCACATCCACTCTATCTGTGTCCTCTGGTCCTAGACTCCCCAACTACAGGAAACATCATCTCCACATCCACTCTATCTGTGTCCACTGGTCCTAGACTCCCCCATTGCAGGAAAAATCTTCTCCACATCCACTCTATCTGGTCCTAGACTCCCCCACCAGGGGCAGCACACTTTCCCCATCCTGTCTATCTGTGTCCTCTGGTCCTAGACTCCCCCACTATATGAAACATCCTCTCCACATCCACTCTATCTGTGTCCTCTCGTCCTAGACTCCCCAACTACAGGAAACATCATCTCCACATCCACTCTATCTGTGTCCTCTGGTCCTAGACTCCCCCACTATAGGAAACATCCACTCCACATCCACTCTATCTGTGTCCTCTGGTCCTAGACTCCCCCACTACAGGAAACATCATCTCCACATCCACTCTATCTGTGTCCTCTGGTCCTAGACTCCCCCACTACAGGAAACATCCACTCCACATCCACTCTGTCTGTATCCTCTTGTCTTAGACTCCCCCACTACAGGAAACATCCTCTCCACATCCACTCTATCAGTGCCCCCTGGTCCTAGACTCCCCCACTATAGGAAACATCCTCTCCACATCCACTCTATCTGTGTCCTCTGGTCCTAGACTCCCCCACTAGGAAACATCCTCTCTACATCCACTCTATCTGTTTCCTCTGGTCCTAGACTCCCCCACTAGGAAACATCCTCTCCACATCCACTCTATCTGTGCCCTCTGGTCCTAGACTCCTCCACTACAGGAAGAATCCTCTCCACATCCACTCTATCTGTGTCCTCTGGTCCTAGACTCCCCCACTACAGGAAACATCCTCTCCACATCCACTCTATCTGTGTCCTCTGGTCCTAGAATCCCGCACTACAGGAAACATCCTCTCCACATCCTCCCTATCTGTGTCCTCTGGTCCTAGACTCCCCCACTATATGAAACATCCTCTCCACATCCACTCTATCTGTGTCCTCTGGTCCTAGACTCCCCCACTACAGGAAACATCATCTCCACATCCACTCTATCTGTGTCCTCTGGTCCTAGACTCCCCCACTACAGGAAACATTATCTCCACATCCACTCTATCTGTGTCCTCTGGTCCTAGACTCCCCAACTGCAGGAAACATCATCACCACATCCACTCTATCTGTGTCCTCTGGTCCTAGACTCCCCCACTATATGAAACATCCTCTCCACATCCACTCTATCTGTGTCCTCTGGTCCTAGACTCCCCCACTAGGAAACATCCTCTCCACATCCACTCTATCTGTGCCCTCTGGTCCTAGACTCCTCCACTACAGGAAACATCCTCTCCACATCCACTCTATCTGTGTCCTCTGGTCCTAGACTCCCCCACTACAGGAAACATCCTCTCCACATCCACTCTATCTGTGTCCTCTGGTCCTAGACTCCCCCACTACTGGAAACATCATCTCCACATCCACTCTATCTGTGTCCTCTGGTCCTAAACTCCCCCACTATATGAAACATCCTCTCCACATCCACTCTATCTGTGTCCTCTGGTCCTAGACTCCCCCACTACAGGAAACATCATCTCCACATCCACTCTATCTGTGTCCTCTGGTCCTAGACTCCCCCACTATAGGAAACATCCTCTCCACATCCACTCTATCTGTGTCCTCTGGTCCTAGACTCCCCAACTACAGGAAACATCATCTCCACATCCACTCTCTCTGTGTCCTCTGGTCCTATAATCCCCCACTATAGGAAACATCCTCTCCACTTCCACTCCACCTGTGTCCTCTGGTCCTAGACTCCCCCACTACAGGAAACATCATTTCCACATCCACTCTATCTGTGTCCTCTGGTCCTAGACTCCCCCACTATAGGAAACATCCTCTCCACATCCTCTCTATCTGTGTCCTCTGGAACTAGACTCCCCAACTACAGGAAACATCATCTCCACATCCACTCTATCTGTGTCCTCTGGTCCTACACTCCCCAAACACAGGAAACATCATCTCCACATCCACTCTATCTGTGTCCTCTGGACCTAGACTCCCCCACTATATGAAACATCCTCTCCACATTCAGTCTATCTGTGTCCTCTGGTCCTAGACTCCCCAACTACAGGAAACATCATCTCCACATCCACTCTATCTGTGTCCTCTGGTCCTAGACTCCCCCACTATATGAAACATCCTCTCCACATACACTCTATCTGTGTCCTCTGGTCCTAGACTCCCCCACAACAGGAAACATCATCTCCGCATCCACTCTATCTGTGTCCTCTGGTCCTAGACTCCCCCACTATAGGAAACATCCTCTCCACATCCACTCTATCTGTGTCCTCTGGTCCTAGACTCCCCAACTACAGGAAACATCATCTCCACATCCACTCTATCTGTGTCCACTGGTCCTAGACTCCCCCATTGCAGGAAAAATCTTCTCCACCTCCACTCTAACTGGTCCTAGACTCCCCCACCAGGGGCAGCACACTTTCCCCATCCAGTCTATCTGTGTCCTCTGGTCCTAGACTCCCCCACTATATGAAACATCCTCTCCACATCCACTCTATCTGTGTCCTCTCGTCCTAGACTCCCCAACTACAGGAAACATCATCTCCACATCCACTCTATCTGTGTCCTCTGGTCCTAGACTCCCCCACTATAGGAAACATCCTCTCCACATCCACTGTATCTGTGTCCTCTGGTCCTAGACTCCCCCACTACAGGAAACATCATCTCCACATCCACTCTATCTGTGTCCTCTGGTGTTAGACTCCCCCACTACAGGAAACATCCTCTCCACATCCACTCTGTCTGTATCCTCTTGTCTTAGATTCCCCCACTACAGGAAACATCCTCTCCACATCCACTCTATCAGTGCCCTCTGGTCCTAGACTCCCCCACTATAGGAAACATAATCTCCACATCCACTCTATCTGTGTCCTCTGGTCCTAGACTCCCCCACTAGGAAACATCCTCTCTACATCCACTCTATCTGTGTCCTCTGGTCCTAGACTCCCCCACAACAGGAAACATCATCTCCGCATCCACTCTATCTGTGTCCTCTGGTCCTAGACTCCCCCACTATAGGAAACATCCTCTCCACATCCACTCTATCTGTGTCCTCTGGTCCTAGACTCCCCAACTACAGGAAACATCATCTCCACATCCACTCTATCTGTGTCCACTGGTCCTAGACTCCCCCATTGCAGGAAAAATCTTCTCCACATCCACTCTAACTGGTCCTAGACTCCCCCACCAGGGGCAGCACACTTTCCCCATCCAGTCTATCTGTGTCCTCTGGTCCTAGACTCCCCCACTATATGAAACATCCTCTCCACATCCACTCTATCTGTGTCCTCTCGTCCTAGACTCCCCAACTACAGGAAACATCATCTCCACATCCACTCTATCTGTGTCCTCTGGTCCTAGACTCCCCCACTATAGGAAACATCCTCTCCACATCCACTGTATCTGTGTCCTTTGGTCCTAGACTCCCCCACTACAGGAAACATCATCTCCACATCCACTCTATCTGTGTCCTCTGGTCCTAGACTCCCCCACTACAGGAAACATCCTCTCCACATCCACTCTGTCTGTATCCTCTTGTCTTAGATTCCCCCACTACAGGAAACATCCTCTCCACATCCACTCTATCTGTGTCCTCTGGTCCTAGACTCCCCCACTAGGAAACATCCTCTCTACATCCACTCTATCTGTTTCCTCTGGTCCTAGACTCCCCCACTAGGAAACATCCTCTCCACATCCACTCTATCTGTGCCCTTTGGTCCTAGACTCCTCCACTACAGGAAACATCCTCTCCACATCCACTCTATCTGTGTCCTCTGGTCCTAGACTCCCCCACTACAGGAAACATCCTCTCCACATCCTCTCTATCTCTGTCCTCTGGTCCTAGACTCCCGCACTACAGGAAACATCCTCTCCACATCCACTCTATCTGTGTCCTCTGGTCCTAGACTCCCCCACTATATGAAACATCCTCTCCACATCCTCTCTATCTGTGTCCTCTGGTCCTAGACTCCCCCACTACAGGAAACATCATCTCCACATCCACTCTATCTGTGTCCTCTGGTCCTAGACTCCCCCACTACAGGAAACATCATCTCCACATCCACTCTATCTGTGTCCTCTGGTCCTAGACTCCCCAACTGCAGGAAACATCATCTCCACATCCACTCTATCTGTGTCCTCTGGTCCTAGACTCCCCCACTATATGAAACATCCTCTCCACATCCACTCTATCTGTGTCCTCTCTCCTAGACTCCCCCACTAGGAAACATCCTCTCCACATCCACTCTATCTGTGCCCTCTGGTCCTAGACTCCTCCACTACAGGAAACATCCTCTCCACATCCACTCTATCTGTGTCCTCTGGTCCTAGACTCCCCCACTACAGGAAACATCCTCTCCACATCCACTCTATCTGTGTCCTCTGGTCCTAGACTCCCCCACTACAGGAAACATCATCTCCACATCCACTCTATCTGTGTCCTCTGGTCCTAGACTCCGCCACTATATGAAACATCCTCTCCACATCCACTCTATCTGTGTCCTCTGGTCCTAGATTCCCCCACTACAGGAAACATCATCTCCACATCCACTCTATCTGTGTCCTCTGGTCCTAGACTCCCCCACTATAGGAAACATCCTCTCCACATCCACTCTATCTGTGTCCTCTGGTCCTAGACTCCCCAACTACAGGAAACATCATCTCCACATCCACTCTCTCTGTGTCCTCTGGTCCTATACTCCCCCACTATAGGAAACATCCTCTCCACATCCACTCCACCTGTGTCCTCTGGTCCTAGACTCCCCCACTACAGGAAACATCATCTCCACATCCACTCTATCTGTGTCCTCTGGTCCTAGACTCCCCCACTATAGGAAACATCCTCTCCACATCCACTCTATCTGTGTCCTCTGGTCCTAGACTCCCCAACTACAGGAAACATCATCTCCACATCCACTCTGTCTGTATCCTCTTGTCTTAGACTCCCCCACTACAGGAAACATCCTCTCCACATCCACTCTATCTGTGCCCTCTGGTCCTAGACTCCCCCACTATAGGAAACATCCTCTCCACATCCATTCTATCTGTGTCCTCTGGTCCTAGACTCCCCCACTAGGAAACATCCTCTCTACATCAACTCTATCTGTGTCCTCTGGTCCTAGACTCCCCCACTAGGAAACATACTCTCCACATCCACTCTATCTGTGCCCTCCGGTCCTAGACTCCTCCACTACAGGAAACATCCTCTCCACATCCACTCTACCTGTGTCCTCCGGTCCTAGACTCCCCCACTACAGGAAACATCCTCTCCACATCCACTCTATCTGTGTCCTCTGGTCCTAGACTCCCCCACTACAGGAAACATCCTCTCCACATCCACTCTATCTGTGTCCTCTGGTCCTAGACTCCCCCACTATATGAAACATCCTCACCACATCCACTGTATCTGTGTCCTCTGGTCCTAGACACCGCCACTACAGGAAACATCATCTCCACATCCACTCTATCTGTGTCCTCTGGTCCTAGACTCCCCCACTATAGGAAACATTCTCTCCACACCCACTCTATCTGTGTCCTCTGGTCCTAGACTCCCCAACTACAGGAAACATCATCTCCACGTCCACTCTATCTGTGTCCTCTGGTCCTAGACTCCCCCACTATAGGAAACATCCTCTCCACATCCACTCTATCTGTGTCCTCTGGTCCTAGACTCCCCAACTACAGGAAACATCATCTCCACATCCACTCTCTCTGTGTCCTCTGGTCCTAGACTCTCCCACTATAGGAAACATCCTCTCCACATCCACTCTACCTGTGTCCTCTGGTCCTAGACTCCCCCACTACAGGAAACATCATCTCCGCATCCACTCTATCTGTGTCCTCTGGTCCTAGACTCCCCCACTATAGGAAACATCCTCTCCACATCCACTCTATCTGTGTCCTCTGGTCCTAGACTCCCCAACTACAGGAAACATCATCTCCACATCCACTCCATCGGTGTCCTCTGGTCCTACACTCCCCCACTATAGGAAACATCCTCTCCTCATCCACTATCTGTGTCCTCTGGTCCTAGACTCCCCAACTACAGGAAACATCATCTCCACATCCACTCTATCTGTGTCCTCTGGTCCTAGACTCCCCCACTATATGAAACATCCTCTCCACATCCACTCTATCTGTGTCCTCTGGTCCTAGACTCCCCCACTATATGAAACATCCTCTCCACATCCACTCTATCTGTGTCCTCTGGTCCTAGACTCCCCAAATACAGGAAACATCATCTCCACATCCACTCTATCTGTGTCCTCTGGTCCTAGACTCCCCCACTATATGAAACATCCTCTCCACATCCACTCTATCTGTGTCCTCTGGTCCTAGACTCCCCCACTATATGAAACATCCTCTCCACATACACTCTATCTGTGTCCTCTGGTCCTAGACTCCCCCACAACAGGAAACATCATCTCCACATCCACTCTATCTGTGTCCTCTGGTCCTAGACTCCCCCACTATAGGAAACATCCTCTCCACATCCACTCTATCTGTGTCCTCTGGTCCTAGACTCCCCAACTACAGGAAACATCATCTCCACATCCACTCTGTCTGTATCCTCTTGTCTTAGACTCCCCCACTACAGGAAACATCCTCTCCACAGCCACTCTATCTGTGCCCTCTGGTCCTAGACTCCCCCACTATAGGAAACATCCTCTCCACATCCATTCTATCTGTGTCCTCTGGTCCTAGACTCCCCCACTCGGAAACATCCTCTCTACATCAACTCTATCTGTGTCCTCTGGTCCTAGACTCCCCCACTATGAAACATACTCTCCACATCCACTCTATCTGTGCCCTCTGGTCGTAGACTCCTCCACTACAGGAAAAGTCCTCTCCACATCCACTCTACCTGTGTCCTCCGGTCCTAGACTCCCCCACTACAGGAAACATCCTCTCCACATCCACTCTATCTGTGTCCTTTGGTCCTAGACTCCCCCACTACAGGAAACATCCTCTCCACATCCACTCTATCTGTGTCCTCTGGTCCTAGACTCCCCCACTATATGAAACATCCTCACCACATCCACTCTATCTGTGTCCTCTGGTCCTAGACACCGCCACTACAGGAAACATCATCTCCACATCCACTCTATCTGTGTCCTCTGGTCCTAGACTCCCCCACTATAGGAAACATTCTCTCCACACCCACTCTATCTGTGTCCTCTGGTCCTAGACTCCCCAACTACAGGAAACATCATCTCCACGTCCACTCTATCTGTGTCCTCTGGTCCTAGACTCCCCCACAATAGGAAACATCCTCTCCACATCCACTCTATCTGTGTCCTCTGGTCCTAGACTCCCCAACTACAGGAAACATCATCTCCACATCCACTCTCTCTGTGTCCTCTGGTCCTAGACTCTCCCACTATAGGAAACATCCTCTCCACATCCACTCTACCTGTGTCCTCTGGTCCTAGACTCCCCCACTACAGGAAACATCATCTCCGCATCCACTCTATCTGTGTCCTCTGGTCCTAGACTCCCCCACTATAGGAAACATCCTCTCCACATCCACTCTATCTGTGTCCTCTGGTCCTAGACTCCCCAACTACAGGAAACATCATCTCCACATCCACTCCATCGGTGTCCTCTGGTCCTACCCTCCCCCACTATAGGAAACATCCTCTCCTCATCCACTATCTGTGTCCTCTGATCCTAGACTCCCCAACTACAGGAAACATCATCTCCACATCCACTCTATCTGTGTCCTCTGGTCCTAGACTCCCCCACTATGTGAAACATCCTCTCCACATCCACTCTATCTGTGTCCTCTGGTCCTAGACTCCCCCACTATATGAAACATCCTCTCCACATCCACTCTATCTGTGTCCTCTGGTCCTAGACTCCCCAAATACAGGAAACATCATCTCCACATCCACTCTATCTGTGTCCTCTGGTCCTAGACTCCCCAACTACAGGAAACATCATCTCCACATCCACTCTATCTGTGTCCACTGGTCCTAGACTCCCCCATTGCAGGAAAAATCTTCTCCACCTCCACTCTAACTGGTCCTAGACTCCCCCACCAGGGGCAGCACACTTTCCCCATCCAGTCTATCTGTGTCCTCTGGTCCTAGACTCCCCCACTATATGAAACATCCTCTCCACATCCACTCTATCTGTGTCCTCTCGTCCTAGACTCCCCAACTACAGGAAACATCATCTCCACATCCACTCTATCTGTGTCCTCTGGTCCTAGACTCCCCCACTATAGGAAACATCCTCTCCACATCCACTGTATCTGTGTCCTCTGGTCCTAGACTCCCCCACTACAGGAAACATCATCTCCACATCCACTCTATCTGTGTCCTCTGGTGTTAGACTCCCCCACTACAGGAAACATCCTCTCCACATCCACTCTGTCTGTATCCTCTTGTCTTAGATTCCCCCACTACAGGAAACATCCTCTCCACATCCACTCTATCAGTGCCCTCTGGTCCTAGACTCCCCCACTATAGGAAACATAATCTCCACATCCACTCTATCTGTGTCCTCTGGTCCTAGACTCCCCCACTAGGAAACATCCTCTCTACATCCACTCTATCTGTGTCCTCTGGTCCTAGACTCCCCCACAACAGGAAACATCATCTCCGCATCCACTCTATCTGTGTCCTCTGGTCCTAGACTCCCCCACTATAGGAAACATCCTCTCCACATCCACTGTATCTGTGTCCTTTGGTCCTAGACTCCCCCACTACAGGAAACATCATCTCCACATCCACTCTAACTGGTCCTAGACTCCCCCACCAGGGGCAGCACACTTTCCCCATCCAGTCTATCTGTGTCCTCTGGTCCTAGACTCCCCCACTATATGAAACATCCTCTCCACATCCACTCTATCTGTGTCCTCTCGTCCTAGACTCCCCAACTACAGGAAACATCATCTCCACATCCACTCTATCTGTGTCCTCTGGTCCTAGACTCCCCCACTATAGGAAACATCCTCTCCACATCCACTGTATCTGTGTCCTTTGGTCCTAGACTCCCCCACTACAGGAAACATCATCTCCACATCCACTCTATCTGTGTCCTCTGGTCCTAGACTCCCCCACTACAGGAAACATCCTCTCCACATCCACTCTGTCTGTATCCTCTTGTCTTAGATTCCCCCACTACAGGAAACATCCTCTCCACATCCACTCTATCTGTGTCCTCTGGTCCTAGACTCCCCCACTAGGAAACATCCTCTCTACATCCACTCTATCTGTTTCCTCTGGTCCTAGACTCCCCCACTAGGAAACATCCTCTCCACATCCACTCTATCTGTGCCCTTTGGTCCTAGACTCCTCCACTACAGGAAACATCCTCTCCACATCCACTCTATCTGTGTCCTCTGGTCCTAGACTCCCCCACTACAGGAAACATCCTCTCCACATCCTCTCTATCTCTGTCCTCTGGTCCTAGACTCCCGCACTACAGGAAACATCCTCTCCACATCCACTCTATCTGTGTCCTCTGGTCCTAGACTCCCCCACTATATGAAACATCCTCTCCACATCCTCTCTATCTGTGTCCTCTGGTCCTAGACTCCCCCACTACAGGAAACATCATCTCCACATCCACTCTATCTGTGTCCTCTGGTCCTAGACTCCCCCACTACAGGAAACATCATCTCCACATCCACTCTATCTGTGTCCTCTGGTCCTAGACTCCCCAACTGCAGGAAACATCATCTCCACATCCACTCTATCTGTGTCCTCTGGTCCTAGACTCCCCCACTATATGAAACATCCTCTCCACATCCACTCTATCTGTGTCCTCTCTCCTAGACTCCCCCACTAGGAAACATCCTCTCCACATCCACTCTATCTGTGCCCTCTGGTCCTAGACTCCTCCACTACAGGAAACATCCTCTCCACATCCACTCTATCTGTGTCCTCTGGTCCTAGACTCCCCCACTACAGGAAACATCCTCTCCACATCCACTCTATCTGTGTCCTCTGGTCCTAGACTCCCCCACTACAGGAAACATCATCTCCACATCCACTCTATCTGTGTCCTCTGGTCCTAGACTCCGCCACTATATGAAACATCCTCTCCACATCCACTCTATCTGTGTCCTCTGGTCCTAGATTCCCCCACTACAGGAAACATCATCTCCACATCCACTCTATCTGTGTCCTCTGGTCCTAGACTCCCCCACTATAGGAAACATCCTCTCCACATCCACTCTATCTGTGTCCTCTGGTCCTAGACTCCCCAACTACAGGAAACATCATCTCCACATCCACTCTCTCTGTGTCCTCTGGTCCTATACTCCCCCACTATAGGAAACATCCTCTCCACATCCACTCCACCTGTGTCCTCTGGTCCTAGACTCCCCCACTACAGGAAACATCATCTCCACATCCACTCTATCTGTGTCCTCTGGTCCTAGACTCCCCCACTATAGGAAACATCCTCTCCACATCCACTCTATCTGTGTCCTCTGGTCCTAGACTCCCCAACTACAGGAAACATCATCTCCACATCCACTCTGTCTGTATCCTCTTGTCTTAGACTCCCCCACTACAGGAAACATCCTCTCCACATCCACTCTATCTGTGCCCTCTGGTCCTAGACTCCCCCACTATAGGAAACATCCTCTCCACATCCATTCTATCTGTGTCCTCTGGTCCTAGACTCCCCCACTAGGAAACATCCTCTCTACATCAACTCTATCTGTGTCCTCTGGTCCTAGACTCCCCCACTAGGAAACATACTCTCCACATCCACTCTATCTGTGCCCTCCGGTCCTAGACTCCTCCACTACAGGAAACATCCTCTCCACATCCACTCTACCTGTGTCCTCCGGTCCTAGACTCCCCCACTACAGGAAACATCCTCTCCACATCCACTCTATCTGTGTCCTCTGGTCCTAGACTCCCCCACTACAGGAAACATCCTCTCCACATCCACTCTATCTGTGTCCTCTGGTCCTAGACTCCCCCACTATATGAAACATCCTCACCACATCCACTGTATCTGTGTCCTCTGGTCCTAGACACCGCCACTACAGGAAACATCATCTCCACATCCACTCTATCTGTGTCCTCTGGTCCTAGACTCCCCCACTATAGGAAACATTCTCTCCACACCCACTCTATCTGTGTCCTCTGGTCCTAGACTCCCCAACTACAGGAAACATCATCTCCACGTCCACTCTATCTGTGTCCTCTGGTCCTAGACTCCCCCACTATAGGAAACATCCTCTCCACATCCACTCTATCTGTGTCCTCTGGTCCTAGACTCCCCAACTACAGGAAACATCATCTCCACATCCACTCTCTCTGTGTCCTCTGGTCCTAGACTCTCCCACTATAGGAAACATCCTCTCCACATCCACTCTACCTGTGTCCTCTGGTCCTAGACTCCCCCACTACAGGAAACATCATCTCCGCATCCACTCTATCTGTGTCCTCTGGTCCTAGACTCCCCCACTATAGGAAACATCCTCTCCACATCCACTCTATCTGTGTCCTCTGGTCCTAGACTCCCCAACTACAGGAAACATCATCTCCACATCCACTCCATCGGTGTCCTCTGGTCCTACACTCCCCCACTATAGGAAACATCCTCTCCTCATCCACTATCTGTGTCCTCTGGTCCTAGACTCCCCAACTACAGGAAACATCATCTCCACATCCACTCTATCTGTGTCCTCTGGTCCTAGACTCCCCCACTATATGAAACATCCTCTCCACATCCACTCTATCTGTGTCCTCTGGTCCTAGACTCCCCCACTATATGAAACATCCTCTCCACATCCACTCTATCTGTGTCCTCTGGTCCTAGACTCCCCAAATACAGGAAACATCATCTCCACATCCACTCTATCTGTGTCCTCTGGTCCTAGACTCCCCCACTATATGAAACATCCTCTCCACATCCACTCTATCTGTGTCCTCTGGTCCTAGACTCCCCCACTATATGAAACATCCTCTCCACATACACTCTATCTGTGTCCTCTGGTCCTAGACTCCCCCACAACAGGAAACATCATCTCCACATCCACTCTATCTGTGTCCTCTGGTCCTAGACTCCCCCACTATAGGAAACATCCTCTCCACATCCACTCTATCTGTGTCCTCTGGTCCTAGACTCCCCAACTACAGGAAACATCATCTCCACATCCACTCTGTCTGTATCCTCTTGTCTTAGACTCCCCCACTACAGGAAACATCCTCTCCACAGCCACTCTATCTGTGCCCTCTGGTCCTAGACTCCCCCACTATAGGAAACATCCTCTCCACATCCATTCTATCTGTGTCCTCTGGTCCTAGACTCCCCCACTCGGAAACATCCTCTCTACATCAACTCTATCTGTGTCCTCTGGTCCTAGACTCCCCCACTATGAAACATACTCTCCACATCCACTCTATCTGTGCCCTCTGGTCGTAGACTCCTCCACTACAGGAAAAGTCCTCTCCACATCCACTCTACCTGTGTCCTCCGGTCCTAGACTCCCCCACTACAGGAAACATCCTCTCCACATCCACTCTATCTGTGTCCTTTGGTCCTAGACTCCCCCACTACAGGAAACATCCTCTCCACATCCACTCTATCTGTGTCCTCTGGTCCTAGACTCCCCCACTATATGAAACATCCTCACCACATCCACTCTATCTGTGTCCTCTGGTCCTAGACACCGCCACTACAGGAAACATCATCTCCACATCCACTCTATCTGTGTCCTCTGGTCCTAGACTCCCCCACTATAGGAAACATTCTCTCCACACCCACTCTATCTGTGTCCTCTGGTCCTAGACTCCCCAACTACAGGAAACATCATCTCCACGTCCACTCTATCTGTGTCCTCTGGTCCTAGACTCCCCCACAATAGGAAACATCCTCTCCACATCCACTCTATCTGTGTCCTCTGGTCCTAGACTCCCCAACTACAGGAAACATCATCTCCACATCCACTCTCTCTGTGTCCTCTGGTCCTAGACTCTCCCACTATAGGAAACATCCTCTCCACATCCACTCTACCTGTGTCCTCTGGTCCTAGACTCCCCCACTACAGGAAACATCATCTCCGCATCCACTCTATCTGTGTCCTCTGGTCCTAGACTCCCCCACTATAGGAAACATCCTCTCCACATCCACTCTATCTGTGTCCTCTGGTCCTAGACTCCCCAACTACAGGAAACATCATCTCCACATCCACTCCATCGGTGTCCTCTGGTCCTACCCTCCCCCACTATAGGAAACATCCTCTCCTCATCCACTATCTGTGTCCTCTGATCCTAGACTCCCCAACTACAGGAAACATCATCTCCACATCCACTCTATCTGTGTCCTCTGGTCCTAGACTCCCCCACTATGTGAAACATCCTCTCCACATCCACTCTATCTGTGTCCTCTGGTCCTAGACTCCCCCACTATATGAAACATCCTCTCCACATCCACTCTATCTGTGTCCTCTGGTCCTAGACTCCCCAAATACAGGAAACATCATCTCCACATCCACTCTATCTGTGTCCTCTGGTCCTAGACTCCCCCACTATATGAAACATCCTCTCCACATCCACTCTATCTGTGTCCTCTGGTCCTAGACTCCCCCACTATATGAAACATCCTCTCCACATACAATCTATCTGTGTCCTCTGGTCCTAGACTCCCCCACAACATGAAACATCATCTCCACATCCACTCTATCTGTGTCCTCTGGTCCTAGACTCCCCCACTATAGGAAACATCCTCTCCACATCCACTCTATCTGTGTCCTCTGGTCCTAGACTCCCCAACTACAGGAAACATCATCTCCACATCCACTCTGTCTGTATCCTCTTGTCTTAGACTCCCCCACTACAGGAAACATCCTCTCCACATCCACTCTATCTGTGCCCTCTGGTCCTAGACTCCCCCACTATAGGAAACATCCTCTCCACATCCATTCTATCTGTGTCCTCTGGTCCTAGACTCCCCCACTCGGAAACATCCTCTCTACATCAACTCTATCTGTGTCCTCTGGTCCTAGACTCCCCCACTATGAAACATACTCTCCACATCCACTCTATCTGTGCCCTCTGGTCGTAGACTCCTCCACTACAGGAAACATCCTCTCCACATCCACTCTACCTGTGTCCTCCGGTCCTAGACTCCCCCACTACAGGAAACATCCTCTCCACATCCACTCTATCTGTGTCCTCTGGTCCTAGACTCACCCACTACAGGAAACATCCTCTCCACATCCACTCTATCTGTGTCCTCTGGTCCTAGACTCCCCCACTATATGAAACATCCTCACCACATCCACTCTATCTGTGTCCTCTGGTCCTAGACACCGCCACTACAGGAAACATCATCTCCACATCCACTCTATCTGTGTCCTCTGGTCCTAGACTCCCCCACTATAGGAAACATCCTCTCCACACCCACTCTATCTGTGTCCTCTGGTCCTAGACTCCCCAACTACAGGAAACATCATCTCCACGTCCACTCTATCTGTGTCCTCTGGTCCTAGACTCCCCCACTATAGGAAACATCCTCTCCACACCCACTCTATCTGTGTCCTCTGGTCCTAGACTCCCCAACTACAGGAAACATCATCTCCACGTCCACTCTATCTGTGTCCTCTGGTCCTAGACTCCCCCACTATAGGAAACATCCTCTCCACATCCACTCTATCGGTGTCCTCTGGTCCTAGACTCCCCCACTATAGGAAACATCCTCTCCTCATCCACTCTATCTGTGTCCTCTGGTCCTAGACTCCCCAACTACAGGAAACATCATCTCCACATCCACTCTATCTGTGTCCTCTGGTCCTAGACTCCCCCACTATATGAAACATCCTCTCCACATCCACTCTATCTGTGTCCTCTGGTCCTAGACTCCCCCACTATATGAAACATCCTCTCCACATCCACTCTATCTGTGTCCTCTGGTCCTAGACTCCCCAACTACAGGAAACATCATCTCCACATCCACTCTATCTGTGTCCTCTGGTCCTAGACTCCCCCACTATATGAAACATCCTCTCCACATCCACTCTATCTGTGTCCTCTAGTCCTAGACTCCCCCACTATAGGAAACATCCTCTCGACATCCACTCTATTTGTGTCCTCTGGTCCTAGACTCCCCAACTACAGGAAACATCATCTCCACATCCACTCTATCTGTGTCCACTGGTCCTAGACTCCCCCATTGCAGGAAAAATCTTCTCCACATCCACTCTATCTGGTCCTAGACTCCCCCACCAGGGGCAGCACACTTTCCCCATCCAGTCTATCTGTGTCCTCTGGTCCTAGACTCCCACACTATATGAAACATCCTCTCCACATCCACTCTATCTGTGTCCTCTCGTCCTAGACTCCCCAACTACAGGAAACATCATCTCCACATCCACTCTATCTGTGTCCTCTGGTCCTAGACTCCCCCACTATAGGAAACATCCTCTCCACATCCACTCTATCTGTGTCCTCTGGTCCTAGACTCCCCCACTACAGGAAACATCATCTCCACATCCACTCTATCTGTGTCCTCTGGTCCTAGACTCCCCCACTAGGAAACATCCTCTCCACATCCACTCTATCTGTGCCCTCTGGTCCTAGACTCCTCCACTACAGGAAACATCCTCTCCACATCCACTCTATCTGTGTCCTCTGGTCCTAGACTCCCCCACTACAGGAAACATCCTCTCCACATCCACTCTATCTGTGTCCTCTGGTCCTAGACTCCCGCACTACAGGAAACATCCTCTCCACATCCACTCTATCTGTGTCCTCTAGTCCTAGACTCCCCCACTATATGAAACATCCTCTCCACATCCACTCTATCTGTGTCCTCTGGTCCTAGACTCCCCCACTACAGGAAACATCATCTCCACATCCACTCTATCTGTGTCCTCTGGTCCTAGACTCCCCCACTACAGGAAACATCATCTCCACATCCACTCTATATGTGTCCTCTGGTCCTAGACTCCACAACTGCAGGAAACATCATCTCCACATCCACTCTATCTGTGTCCACTGGTCCTAGACTCCCCCACTATATGAAACATCCTCTCCACATCCACTCTATCTGTGTCCTCTGGTCCTAGACTCCCCCACTAGGAAACATCCTCTCCACATCCACTCTATCTGTGCCCTCTGGTCCTAGACTCCTCCACTACAGGAAACATCCTCTCCACATCCACTCTATCTGTGTCCTCTGGTCCTAGACTCCCCCACTACAGGAAACATCCTCTCCACATCCACTCTATCTGTGTCCTCTGGTCCTAGACTCCCCCACTACAGGAAACATAATCTCCACATCCACTCTATCTGTGTCCTCTGGTCCTAAACTCCCCCACTATATGAAACATCCTCTCCACATCCACTCTATCTGTGTCCTCTGGTCCTAGACTCCCCCACTACAGGAAACATCATCTCCACATCCACTCTATCTGTGTCCTCTGGTCCTAGACTCCCCCACTATAGGAAACATCCTCTCCACATCCAATCTATCTGTGTCCTCTGTTCCTAGACTCCCCAACTACAGGAAACATCATCTCCACATCCACTCTCTCTGTGTCCTCTGGTCCTATACTCCCCCACTATAGGAAACATCCTCTCCACATCCACTCCACCTGTGTCCTCTGGTCCTAGACTCCCACACTACAGGAAACATCATCTCCACATCCACTCTATCTGTGTCCTCTGGTCCTAGACTCCCCCACTATAGGAAACATCCTCTCCACATCCACTCTATCTGTGTCCTCTGGTCCTAGACTCCCCAACTACAGGAAACATCATCTCCACATCCACTCTATCTGTGTCCTCTGGTCCTACACTCCCCAAACACAGGAAACATCATCTCCACATCCACTCTATCTGTGTCCTCTGGACCTAGACTCCCCCACTATATGAAACATCCTCTCCACATTCAGTCTATCTGTGTCCTCTGGTCCTAGACTCCCCAACTACAGGAAACATCATCTCCACATCCACTCTATCTGTGTCCTCTGGTCCTAGACTCCCCCACTATATGAAACATCCTCTCCACATACACTCTATCTGTGTCCTCTGGTCCTAGACTCCCCCACAACAGGAAACATCATCTCCACATCCACTCTATCTGTGTCCTCTGGTCCTAGACTCCCCCACTATAGGAAACATCCTCTCCACATCCACTCTATCTGTGTCCTCTGGTCCTAGCCTCCCCAACTACAGGAAACATCATCTCCACATCCACTCTATCTGTGTCCACTGGTCCTAGACTCCCCCATTGCAGGAAAAATCTTCTCCACATCCACTCTATCTGGCCCTAGACTCCCCCACCAGGGGCAGCACACTTTCCCCATCCTGTCTATCTGTGTCCTCTGGTCCTAGACTCCCCCACTATATGAAACATCCTCTCCACATCCACTCTATCTGTGTCCTCTCGTCCTAGACTCCCCAACTACAGGAAACATCATCTCCACATCCACTCTATCTGTGTCCTCTGGTCCTAGACTCCCCCACTATAGGAAACATCCTCTCCACATCCACTGTATCTGTGTCCTCTGGTCCTAGACTCCCCCACTACAGGAAACATCATCTCCACATCCACTCTATCTGTGTCCTCTGGTCCTAGACTCCCCCACTACAGGAAACATCCTCTCCACATGCACTCTGTCTGTATCCTCTTGTCTTAGACTCCCCCACTACAGGAAACATCCTCTCCACATCCACTCTATCAGTGCCCCCTGGTCCTAGACTCCCCCACTATAGGAAACATAATCTCCACATCCACTCTATCTGTGTCCTCTGGTCCTAGACTCCCCCACTAGGAAACATCCTCTCTACATCCACTCTATCTGTTTCCTCTGGTCCTAGACTCCCCCACTTGGAAACATCCTCTCCACATCCACTCTATCTGTGCCCTCTGGTCCTAGACTCCTCCACTACAGGAAACATCCTCTCCACATCCACTCTATCTGTGTCCTCTGGTCCTAGACTCCCCCACTACAGGAAACATCATCTCCACATCCACTCTATCTGTGTCCTCTGGTCCTAGACTCTCCAACTGCAGGAAACATCATCTCCACATCCACTCTATCTGTGTCCTCTGGTCCTAGACTCCCCCACTATATGAAACATCCTCTCCACATCCACTCTATCTGTGTCCTCTGGTCCTAGACTCCCCCACTAGGAAACATCCTCTCCACATCCACTCTATCTGTGCCCTCTGGTCCTAGACTCCTCCACTACAGGAAACATCCTCTCCACATCCACTCTATCTGTGTCCTCTGGTCCTAGACTCCCCCACTACAGGAAACATCCTCTCCACATCCACTCTATCTGTGTCCTCTGGTCCTAGACTCCCCCACTACAGGAAACATCATCTCCACATCCACTCTATCTGTGTCCTCTGGTCCTAGACTCCCCCACTATATGAAACATCCTCTCCACATCCACTCTATCTGTGTCCTCTGGTCCTAGACTCCCCCACTACAGGAAACATCATCTCCACATCCACTCTATCTGTGTCCTCTGGTCCTAGACTCCCCCACTATAGGAAACATCCTCTCCACATCCACTCTATCTGTGTCCTCTGGTCCTAGACTCCCCAACTACAGAAAACATCATCTCCACATCCACTCTCTCTGTGTCCTCTGGTCCTATACTCCCCCACTATAGGAAACAACCTCTCCACATCCACTCCACCTGTGTCCTCTGGTCCTAGACTCCCCCACTACAGGAAACATCATCTCCACATCCACTCTATCTGTGTCCTCTGGTCCTAGACTCCCCCACTATAGGAAACATCCTCTCCACATCCACTCTATCTGTGTCCTCTGGTCCTAGACTCCCCAACTACAGGAAACATCATCTCCACATCCACTCTATCTGTGTCCTCTGGTCCTAGACTCACCCACTATAGGAAACATCCTCTCCGCATCCACTCTATCTGTGTCCTCTGGTCCTAGACTCCCCAAACACAGGAAACATCATCTCCACATCCACTCTATCTGTGTCCTCTGGACCTAGACTCCCCCACTATATGAAACATCCTCTCCACATTCAGTCTATCTGTGTCCTCTGGTCCTAGACTCCCCAACTACAGGAAACATCATCTCCACATCCACTCTATCTGTGTCCTCTGGTCCTAGACTCCCCCACTATATGAAACATCCTCTCCACATACACTCTATCTGTGTCCTCTGGTCCTAGACTCCCCCACAACAGGAAACATCATCTCCACATCCACTCTATCTGTGTCCTCTGGTCCTAGACTCCCCCACTATAGGAAACATCCTCTCCACATCCACTCTATCCGTGTCCTCTGGTCCTAGACTCCCCAACTACAGGAAACATCATCTCCACATCCACTCTGTCTGTATCCTCTTGTCTTAGACTCCCCCACTACAGGAAACATCCTCTCCACATCCTCTCTATCTGTGCCCTCTGGTCCTAGGCTCCCCCACTATAGGAAACATCCTCTCCACATCCATTCTATCTGTGTCCTCTGGTCCTAGACTCCCCCACTAGGAAACATCCTCTCTACATCCACTCTATCTGTGTCCTCTGGTCCTAGACTCCCCCACTAGGAAACATACTCTCCACATCCACTCTATCTGTGCCCTCTGGTCCTAGACTCCTCCACCACAGGAAACATCCTCTCCACATCCACTCTACCTGTGTCCTCTGGTCCTAGACTCCCCCAATACAGGAAACATCCTCTCCACATCCACTCTATCTGTGTCCTCTGGTCCTAGACTCCCCCACTACAGGAAACATCCTCTCCACATCCACTCTATCTGTGTCCTCTGGTCCTAGACTCCCCCACTATAAAAAACATCCTCACCACATCCACTCTATCTGTGTCCTCTGGTCCTAGACACCGCCACTACAGGAAACATCATCTCCACATCCACTCTATCTGTGTCCTCTGGTCCTAGACTCCCCCACTATAGGAAACATCCTCTCCACACCCACTCTATCTGTGTCCTCTGGTCCTAGACTCCCCAACTACAGGAAACATCATCTCCACGTCCACTCTATCTGTGTCCTCTGGTCCTAGACTCCCCCACTATAGGAAACATCCTCTCCACATCCACTCTATCTGTGTCCTCTGGTCCTAGACTCCCCAACTACAGGAAACATCATCTCCACATCCACTCTCTCTGTGTCCTCTGGTCCTAGACTCTCCCACTATAGGAAACATCCTCTCCACATCCACTCTACCTGTGTCCTCTGGTCCTAGACTCCCCCACTACAGGAAACATAATCTCCACATCCACTCTATCTGTGTCCTCTGGTCCTAGACTACCCCACTACAGGAAACATCCTCTCCACATCCACTCTATCTGTGTCCTCTGGTCCTAGACTCCCCCACTACAGGAAACATCCTCTCCACATCCACTCTATCTGTGTCCTCTGGTCCTAGACTCCCCCACTATAGGAAACATCCTCTCCACATCCACTCTATCTGTGTCCTCTGGTTCTAGACTCCCCAACAACAGGAAACATCATCTCCACATCCACTCTATCTGTGTCCTCTGGTCCTAGACTCCCCCACTATAGGAAACATCCTCTCCGCATCCACTCTATCTGTGTCCTCTGGTCCTAGACTCCCCCACTAGGAAACATCCTCTCCACATCCACTCTATCTGTGTCCTCTGGTCCTAGACTCCCCCACTATATGAAACATCCTCTCCACATCCACTCTATCTGTGTCCTCTGGTCCTAGACTCCCCCACAACTGGAAACATCATATCCACATCCACTCTATCTGTGTCCTCTGGTCCTAGACTCCCCCACTATAGGAAACATCCTCTCCACACCCACTCTATCTGTGTCCTCTGGTCCTAGACTCCCCAACTACAGGAAACATCATCTCCACATCCACTGTCTCTGTGTCCTCTGGTCCTAGACTCCCCCACTATAGGAAACATCCTCTCCACATCCACTCTACCTGTGTCCTCTGGTCCTAGACTCCCCCACTACAGGAAACACCATCTCCACATCCACTCTATCTGTGTCCTCTGGTCCAAGACTCCCCCACTATAGGAAACATCCTCTCCACATCCACTCTATCTGTGTCCTCTGGTTCTAGACTCCCCAACAACAGGAAACATCATCTCCACATCCACTCTATCTGTGTCCTCTGGTCCTAGACTCCCCCACTATAGGAAACATCCTCTCCGCATCCACTCTATCTGTGTCCTCTGGTCCTAGACTCCCCAAACACAGGAAACATCATCTCCACATCCACTCTATCTGTGTCCTCTGGTCCTAGACTCCCCCACTATATGATACATCCTCTCAACATCCACTCTATCTGTGTCCTCTGGTCCTAGACTCCCCAACTACAGGAAACATCATCTCCACATCCACTCTCTCTGTGTCCTCTGGTCCTAGACTCCCCCCACTATAGGAAACATCCTCTCCACATCCACTCTACCTGTGTCCTCTGGTCCTAGACTCCCCCAGTACAGGAAACATCATCTCCACATCCACTCTATCTGTGTCCTCTGGTCCTAGACACACCCACTATAGGAAACATCCTCTCCACATCCACTCTATCTGTGTCCTCTGGTCCTAGACTCCCCAACTACAGGAAATATCATCTCCACATCCACTCTATCTGTGTCCTCTGGCCCTAGACTCCCCCACTATAGGAAACATCCTCTCCACATCCACTCTATCTGTGTCCTCTGGTCCTAGACTCCCCAAACACAGGAAACATCATCTCCACATCCACTCTATCTGTGTCCTCTGGTCCTAGACTCCCCCACTATATGAAACATCCTCTCCACATCCACTCTATCTGTGTCGTCTGGTCCTAGACTCCCCCACTATAGGAAACATCCTCTGAACATCCACTCTATCTGTGTCCTCTGGTCCTAGACTCCCCCACTAGGAAACATCCTCTCTACCTCCACTCTATCTGTGTCCTCTGGTCCTAGACTCCCCCACTAGGAAACATCCTCTCCACAACCACTCTATCTGTGCCCTCTGGTCCTAGACTCCCCCACTACAGGAAACATCCTCTCCACATCCACTCTATCTGTGTCCTCTGGTCCTCGACTCCCCCACTACAGGAAACATCCTCTCCACATCCACTCTATCTGTGTCCTCTGGTCCTAGACTCCCCCACTACAGGAAACATCATCTCCACATCCACTCTCTCTGTGTCCTCTGGTCCTAGACTCCCCCACTACAGGAAACATCATCTCCACATCCACTCTACCTGTGTCCTCTGGTCCTAGACACCCCCACTATAGGAAACATCCTCTCCACATCCACTCTATCTGTGTCCTCTGGTCCTAGACTCCCCAACTACTGGAAATATCATCTCCACATCCACTCTATCTGTGTCCTCTGGCCCTAGACTCCCCAACTACAGGAAACATCAACTCCACATCCACTCTATCTGTGTCCTCTGGTCCTAGACTCCCCCACTATAGGAAACATCCTCTCCACATCCTCTCTATCTGTGTCCTCTCGTCCTAGATTCCCCAACTACAGGAAACATCATCTCCACATCCACTCTATCTGTGTCCTCCGGTCCTAGACTCCGGCACTATAGGAAACATCCTATCCACATCCACTCTATCTGTGTCCTCTGGTCCTAGACCCCCCACTACAGGAAACATCATCTCCACATCGACTCTATCTGTGTCCTCTGGTCCTAGACTCCCCCACTAGGAAACATCCTCTCTGCATCCACTCTATCTGTGTCCTCTGGTCCTAGACTCCCCCACTCGGAAACATCCTCTCCACATCCACTCTATCTGTGCCCTCTGGTCCTAGACTCCCCCACTACAGGAAACATCCTCTCCACATCCACTCTATCTGTGTCCTCTGGTCCTAGACTCCCCCACTACAGGAAACATCCTCTCCACATCCACTCTATCTGTGTCCTCTGGTCCTAGACTCCCCCACTACAGGAAACATCCTCTCCACATCCACTCTATCTGTGTCCTCTGGTCCTAGACTCCCCCAATATATGAAACATCCTCTCCACATCCACTCTATCTGTGTCCTCTGGTCCTAGACTCCCCCACTACAGGAAACATCATCTCCACATCCACTCTATCTGTGTCCTCTGGTCCTAGACTCCCCCACTATAGGAAACATCCTCTCCACATCCACTCTATCTGTGTCCACCGGTCCTAGACTCCCCCACTACAGGAAACATCCTCTACACATCCACGCTATCTGTGTCCTCTGGTCCTAGACTCCCCCACTACAGGAAACATCCTCTCCACATCCACTCTACCTGTGTCCTCTGGTCCTAGACTCCCCCAGTACAGGAAACATCATCTCCACATCCACTCTATCTGTGTCCTCTGGTCCTAGACACACCCACTATAGGAAACATCCTCTCCACATCCACTCTATCTGTGTCCTCTGGTCCTAGACTCCCCAACTACAGGAAATATCATCTCCACATCCACTCTATCTGTGTCCTCTGGCCCTAGACTCCCCCACTATAGGAAACATCCTCTCCACATCCACTCTATCTGTGTCCTCTGGTCCTAGACTCCCCAAACACAGGAAACATCATCTCCACATCCACTCTATCTGTGTCCTCTGGTCCTAGACTCCCCCACTATATGAAACATCCTCTCCACATCCACTCTATCTGTGTCCTCTGGTCCTAGACTCCCCAACTACTGGAAATATCATCTCCACATCCACTCTATCTGTGTCCTCTGGCCCTAGACTCCCCAACTACAGGAAACATCATCTCCACATCCACTCTATCTGTGTCCTCTGGTCCTAGACTCCCCCACTATAGGAAACATCCTCTCCACATCCTCTCTATCTGTGTCCTCTCGTCCTAGATTCCCCAACTACAGGAAACATCATCTCCACATCCACTCTATCTGTGTCCTCTGGTCCTAGACTCCCCAACTACAGGAAATATCATCTCCACATCCACTCTATCTGTGTCCTCTGGCCCTAGACTCCCCCACTATAGGAAACATCCTCTCCACATCCACTCTATCTGTGTCCTCTGGTCCTAGACTCCCCAAAAACAGGAAACATCATCTCCACATCCACTCTATCTGTGTCCTCTGGTCCTAGACTCCCCAACTACAGGAAACATCATCTCCACATCCACTCTCTCTGTGTCCTCTGGTCCTAGACTCC